>NW_026054796.1:600000-750622 GCF_022836535.1 Colletotrichum spaethianum
TTGAGATAGGCCGTCACAAGGGCGCAGCAGCGGGCGTATCCCGCTGGCGTCGACGTAAAGGCGTCCAAGGCAGGCTTCCCTGTCGCTGAATGAAGATCTAGCGGCGCGTTAGCTATGGATTGTTTATCGGGAGAACAAGCCCGCGCATACTCAAGATCAAAGCGAGTACAATCGAAAAAGCCACCGAGACGAGCAGCAGCATCGTGGCGGACAGCAAGTCTTCCCATCCGCCAACCTCCGCCGATGACGGACCTGTCTGTCTTGAAGCCATGTCCTCAAATTGTTCCATGTGCAGGAAATCCGCCCACACCAGGTCGTCTCGTTGGGTCGAGGAGCTCGCATGGGAGCTTTGACACGGCTGTGAGCGACCAGGGATCGCCTGGCCCTGGCTGAATCCCATATGAGTTTCCTGGCTCTCAAAGGCCCTCTGGATGGCTGCAAGCCTGCTGCCGGGAGCAGAGATCCTCGACGGCATCGACTCCTTGCGCTTCTCGAGCGATATCAGGTTCTGGACCAAGTCTTGAAAGTGCGAAAGGCTGTCGGAGTTAGGATCCGAAGGCGCGCCGCCTGATGGAGTGTATGCCCACATACGGAGCGCTAGATCGTCAAAGAGGACCTGCGATGAGGCTGGCAAGATCGAACGCCACCGGTCGAGGTCGTTGACGAATCTGTATTAACGTTAACCTTGCGAACTTGGGCCGATGAGAGAACACGTTTGCCCATTGTGTCGTCGGTTCTGGGACGGGTATGGACTCACTGGAAAAAGATGGTTTCGTCATGTGTAAAGAGGGTCAGGCAGATGGCGTTGGCCACGAGAAGCGAGTCAACCACCTCCGGCAAGGTCGACGGCGGATTGTCTTGCATCAAACCACGAAAGACATCTAGACCACGGCCCCAAACGTCGTTCGCAAAGACGTACTTGCTGGCAAGGCCCCGTATGTCGCCGTGATCCGAGCAGGTACAGACATCGCGCAGCTGGGAGCACAACGCGTGCATGCACGAGACCAGACCCCGTCCCAGGGCCCGCCGACGATGCCGGGAGCGTTTCCGCCGAACCGGCTCTTTGGGGTTGTTGGCTGCTTGGTCTTGGCCCTGCCGATCATCCATCTGGGTACCATCTGGCGGATACGGCCTGCCGTTGGTGAGTAGTGGCTGATGGTCTCTGGACTGTCCGACGGTCTCCGCACCCAAAGATGCTGGGGGCACTTCTCCAGCCATGGCTTGATCCATGAGACTGAGTTCTGCAAACGATTCGAATGTGTTGTCTGGAATGAGCGTTCCCGACATGTCCATGACTCCGAAAGAAAGCATGATTTCCATGATCTTGTTGTCCGCGTTCGAGACAGCCATTGCAACGGCTTCCCTCAGCCCGTCCGGAAAGATGTTTCTGGAAAGGATTACCCGAACAATCTCGGGTTGCCCCCAATAAACCGCGGCAGAAAGTGGTGTCAGGACAACGTGGTTCCCACTACCTTCTGTCGAATCGCCATGGTGGACACCGAGGAACGATGTTCCCTGTTGGAGAAGACTGTCCACCTGCTGGACGTGCCCGAGGCGAATAGCGACGTGCAGCGGGTCGTGCGTGATGTCCCGGAGGAACGACCCGTTCTGACTCGTAGACCTGTCCCTCGTTCGTGAGGCGAGGTCGAGAACGTAGCGGTAGATGTCCGGCCGGTCTCGGTCAAGCAGCTCGAGGAGTAGATCAGGGTTCGTCTCCCACTCGACCTCGCCGGATCGGACGATGGGCTCGCAAAGATCATGCAGGGCAGTCATGTCCCCAGCGAGTGCGAGCTCGGTGAACCTAGAGGCCAACGCTTCGAGGAACGCGTCGTCCATCACTTCGGGAAGGAGACCAAGGCAGAAACAGGCATCGAGGTCATCCAGGCCAGCATCGACACTTCGCTGGTGCATGTCGTGCAACTGGCCGAGAGAGAGATGGCCGTTGGATCGGTACATTTCGGTACCGATTCCTGCGTACAGGGCTCTGTCGAGAAGGAGATCCCGAACGAGCAGCCGCAGCTCGACCGTGGAAGGGTGCGATGGTGAAATGGTTTCAAGGTGTTGTAGGTGAGACTTGAGCGTCGTGTAGTTGGAAAGTATCGAGGGGAAGTCAAAGGGCGAGGGCATGGCGATGGCGAGTGACTGCAGTAACGTCAAGCTCCGGATCTCGACTTCAATGGTCTTGGAAGGGCGACATTTGGAAACGGTGAATGCGGGCAGTGAACCGGGCGAGGACTGAAAGGGTAGGTATATACCCAAGCCCGGCGACACGGCTTGGAAAACATCGCCGCTGTAGTTTTCGAAAAGAGTGTTAGCCAATCATCTGAGGTGGGCACCACAAGACGAGCTTCGTCATTGAAGACACATAATTTAGGTGGTTCCACTCTGCAACGGTCAGGTGCACACCACATGCCAACCACGAAATAGGTTTAGAGACTGGATAACGAGACGGGGATACTCCAAGACCATAGTCCTAATTGCACGACAAATGAAGCAAGACCACAACGGAACACAAAATGGACGAGGCATAATGATATATAGAGCGCTTCGGTGAGCGAGTTAGATGGACGATCGGCGTACCTTTCGAACACTTCAGTAAAGGCAAAGCAGGGTGCATCGTCAAGGAAGTCGTGGCTCGTGGAAGCGGCACTGCCGCAAAAGCCTGAGTTGGGCCACGACAGGGCGGCCGGATGAGACTTGAGGTTCTCATCGATGTCGGCAAGGCGGAGGTTGAGTCCGAGAGATGTTAAGGAGGCCATCTTGGCGGTTCATGGAGGCATTGGCCAAGGAGGAGCAGCGGATTCGACGGCCAGGACGAGTTTCACACCAAACCAATGGGTGAGAGAGGGAATGGCGTGTCACGGCACATAGGTAATATTCAGACCGAGACGAGATGCAGGGAAGCAAGCACTGCGAAGCTGGGAGAGTTGGTGTTGATGAAAAGATGCCTGGAGGCGGCCCCGCGGATGAGGCTGACAGGCAGCGCCGGAGGTGTGGTGGGTCCTCGAATTTAGGAATCGGCGGCAGGTCACGCGGGGATGCCGGCCTCGATGTGGTTGGGCAGAGTGGGGGTTGCCGGTATGCGACGGCATGCGCGTCGAGAAAGGTGATGCCGTACAGGGGCGCTGCGGCTAGGACCGGCAACCGATGATGTGCGGAGCGCGAGTTGATGCTTTCATTCCAGATGCGTGGATTGCTGATGGTGATGTCGTCCTGGACTACCCCTTGGCGGTCTCTTCCACCTTCACATGCTGTACATGCTTGATACCGAGTTTAGGAACGCCTGCTGCGCGTCGGTATGCGCACACGCAATGACGACGCAGTAGAATTTGACCACGGGACTTGCGACTGACTGAACAGATGGAGGTTCGGTATCTGGTAGATGAACATTGAACAGGACCAAGAATGGAATGATGATGACAAGAGAGCCCAAATGGCGGGCAGTGAGTGACATCGCCAAAGTGGATGAGGTACGTACAGTGTCGAGTGATGGGTACAACACACTTGTACACTGCGCCCCACATGGTTGATATCCGCCATCCGCCATTGGCTGACACGGTAGGTAGCCTTTAATCGTTAATTGAAAAGTCCCCACGACGCGACTCGACGCGTCTCCCCGGCGCCAACGCCTGGAGCAACATCCAATTTGCATCTGCCCTCTTTGAACTTCAACAGCCAGCCCACCCACCGACACACATCGCCAACGACATACACGCACACACAACGCCAACATGTTGCGGCACGACTACAACCGGATCGACCCCAAGCGGCGCAACGTCGTCGACCACCGCAAGAAGCAGTTTGCCTCCCCGGCCTACAAAGAAGTCGACTACCCCCACCGCCTCAACTTCTACGCCGACGCGCCGACCGCCGATATTACCCTCGAACAGTTTGAGCAATGGGCCATTGACCGGCTGAGGAGTAAGTTTCCCCGGCCTCTTCTCCCCATCCGCCGTCTTGCAGCTGACGCGCTCCACTAGTCCTCGCCGAGCTGGAAGCCTGCGCGTTCCGCAACAAGTCGCCGCAAGAGGTCGCAATCCACATGAAGCCGCTCCTCGACAAGTATCTCCCCCTCGAGTCCAACAGCTCACACTCGCCGAAGCTCTTTGCCCAGCGCCAGAAAGACCACTACAGCCACTTCATCCTGCGCCTGGCCTTTGCGCGGACCGAGGACCTCCGCCGCCGCTTCACCCGCGTTGAGACAATGCTCTTCCGGCTGCGGCTCAACAGCGACGACCAGAGCGAACGATCCGCCTTCATTAGCAGCCTCGACCTTGACTGGTGGGAAGCCGTGACGGACGACGAGAAGCGCGAGTATGCATCGGAGCTGGCCGCCATGTCGCGCGGCTGGGGTAAGACGGCCTCGACGGAGGACGACACATGGTTCAAGGTCGACTGGGACCGCGTACCGGAACTGGTGGAACAGCGCAAGGTGTTTCTGAAGGCTGGCAAGGCTTTCGTCCCAGGCAGAGAACAAGCCAGCATGGTTGTTGGCGAGTTCGTCTCGCGGTTGGAGAGGCAGCTAGAGGTAGGCGTCTTTGTTGACGAGCAGCGCGGAAACCCCACTGACAACCTCCCAGCTCACAGCGCGCGCGCTTCCCCGACTCGACGAGGACGACCGCCTCACCCCGATCCTCGACCACCTCTCCAAGAACTTCATCACCCCAGATAGCTCTTACAGCTCCAACACTGCCGCGCCGCCCGGCGCCGAGATCACTGCCCGCAACATTGACAACCTCGCCCAGCACTTCCCGGCCTGCATGTCGCACCTCCACCGCTCGCTGCGCCGCGATGCGCACCTGAAGCACTACGGCCGTCTGCAGTACACCCTCTTCCTCAAGGGCATCGGGCTGAACCTCGAGGAGTGTCTCGTCTTCTGGAGGCAAGGGTTCCGCAACATCACCGACGACACGTTTAACAAGGAGTACCGCTACAACGTGCGTCACTCGTACGGCGATGTCGGAGGCGACTCGAACCGTCGCGGCGGCGGGTACAGCCCCTTCAGCTGCCAGAAGATCCTAACCGAGCACCCGCCCAGCGCCGGCGAGGCCCACGGCTGCCCGTACCGCCACTTCAATCTCGAGAATCTGACGGCCCTGGTCCAGAGCATGGGCGTCAACGACCGGGCCACGCTGCAGGGGGTCAAGGAGGACAAGGAGAACCAAAAGTTTCACATGGCGTGTAATCGGTATGTCTCTCGGTTCCGTTTTTTTGTTGGGGACGGCCAGTCGTACGAACCGTCTCGGATGGGGGGGCAATCCAACTGACATGTCTCCAGCGTGTTCGAGCATTTGCACAAGCAGGAACTCAAAAAGGCAAAGGACGAGGGCGTCTTCACGTCTGCACAACTCGAGACCATTGTCCACCCCAACGAATACTTTAAGCGCAGCTACCTCCTCAAGAACCTTGACAAGGGGGCGGACGTCAAGATGGAGGGGTGAGCCGAGCCAGGACCCTGCGCTCCGTCCGTAGGTCGTGGCCGCAGTCACGAGAGCGGCCGAAATGTGACAACAGGCCTTGGCTCTGGCATAGGGATAGCCGGGCGCGGCAGCCAAGCTTTTCTGGTGGAAGCTTGTGTCAGTAGGTTTGGTGAAGGGCAGAGGCAGAGAGGCAGGGTGAGCAAAGGCGGCTGCCTGACTAATGAAGCGTGGCTTATATGAAAGGGACGGGTTCGACGGCGGTCTGGACCCTCCGGTCTCTGCCGTGGAGGACAGCAGAATGGGGGGGGGGGGGGGGGGGGGGGGGGGGGGGGGGGGGGGGGGGGAGGCGTTGAATAAGGGGAACATGTGTCTCGTGGAACCATCACCCCACGAGCAAAACTAGACGGTCTACCTATCTCGGACCTTGTGGTGTATTCGGCGTTCATGGTTGGATGGGATGCGACGGACTTTTTTGGCGGAGGGAATTTGGATATTGTGCGCTTAGGTTCGTTTCTCGTGGAAAGTCATCCCAACACGATCCCTGGTCTTTTTCTTCCGCAATGTTTTGGCATTCCCACGTGTCCCGTGTCTCGTTTCGAGACGGAGGGGGGGTGAACAAGAAAACAAGAAGAAATCGAGGCTTTGGTATGAGGCCGAGGTTGCCGCTCCATACTCCGATTCTCGCAACCCGAGAATGAAGCGTCAAACTTCGTCGGCAGGAACCGCGAAGAATCTTTTTTATGTTTTTCCCCCATTCGGTCCTAATCCCTACGGCAGTTCCTCCATTGGGCATCCGAGTTTTTTTTTTTGTCATCCGGTGATGGATTACTTTTTGTTGTCTTTTTCCCTCGGCATCCTCGGGGTGGTCACGACGGTTTGGGTTTCACGTTTGGACACTTGGCGCGGGCTCAGCCGCGGCGTTGCTTGGCTTGGTAAGGGAAGACCTGGGTTGATCTGGCGAGAACAACGGTGGCTCGTCGTTGTTTGCTGCTTGGCTACGTTTCTGATTGCCCCAGCGGACAAAGGCTGACAGATAGTCGAGACTGGGTCTGGACCTCCCAGGCCGGCCGTGGGGGGTGTATGAGATAGGAGCCCAGGCCCTGGCTGGCACCCCGCGGGCGGTTCTTCTGCGAGCTTAACTGGAATAGGGTTCTCGACTAGCTGGGTAAGGGTAACGCGGGTAGTGCGTTTTATCGATGGGCGAGACAGAGAGAGAGAGAGAGAGCCCCGGCCGCCGGCGAGCGAGCAACGGCAAAGGGGCTTGAGGGGGTCACGAGAGGCGCAATGGTCGAGACGTGGCGGTTTGGTCCAACTTGTTTTTGCATTACGCCAGGCGAGCCGTGATCGGGAATGGGCAAAGTGTTCAAAGTCGCGAGGGCCGCGAAATGCAATGCGGCATGCGATGCGGCATGCGTGCGTGCGTGCCTGTTTGTCAGCGATCGAGAAATGTGAAAAAGCGCACCTCACGCGGTGTTTTCTGACGCCCAGAGCGTCTGCAACGGCGATTCTGCCGTGATGAGACGTGTGATCAACCCCCCCGCCGCTGGGACCCTTTCACCCTCCGTCCCGTCTCGCCGCTGCATTCGCGAGGCCTCCCTGCGATGTAGGTTGAAAACCGAGATCTAATGGGGGGAAAGGAATGGGAAGGGGGGGCCCAACGGGTGATGACTTGAATGTGTCTGACTCGTATGCGCACGCCTCAACACAGAGCCTGGGCTCCGAGCCAGAGAGAGGCCATTCCCACGTCCGCGATAGTGACGGTCGAGATCGCGGCCGGAGTCATGATCAGATCATCTCCACGGCCACTGGCCCGTCCCAGGCCCCCCATGCCAGATAACCAACGCCAACAGTCACATTTCTCGGCCAAGCGGAGGACTGGAATCGCTGCAGAAGTCGAGAGCACCCCTTGCCGACGCCCATGCACCGTATGGTGTAAGTCGAGTGCGTTCGCGGCGAAAGTAAAGTAGCCAGAACAGCCTCATGCGGCGCAACTATTTCCCCCCTCTGCGCATCGACCGGTCTGGACCTCCCCCCCCCGAGCGGCCCTGGTCTAGCCCCCGGGGTTCGATGGACGGGTCTAGGCCCTCCCCCCCCCGGTGAACCGTTACACAGGAACTGGTGCAGTCTTGGGCTTGGGCTTGTCTGTCTTGTCTCGTGCCAGGGCTGGGAACTTGGAAGAGTCGCAGGAGCCTGTAAGCTGGTCTGGCTGGTTGCTAGGCAAAGGACCCCTGGAAAGGCGTGAGAAAGGGTACGACCGTTCCAGCACCAGCAGGCCAGAGTAAATCCCACGGAAAAGACGGCGATGCAAGGGTGCAGCGGTTCGAGACTCTATCGCCCGAGGGGCTTCGAGTTCGCGATAGCGAGATTTGCTTCTCGTCCCGTACGTCGCAAGGCCGGAGTGGCGCGCGAGCTGGCACCTCGATCTCGACAGTCCTTGCGTCGAAATCTATCTTGAGCTGACAAGCCCAGGCGCTGGAACACGATGCCGATTTCAGTTGAGGCCAGACAAGGCGGCTCTGCTTCACCCTCGTCTGTCTTTTTTTTCCCCTCTGTGCCTCGCCTCTGTGTAACTCCCACTCCCCCTCGTCGTCGACCTGGATCTAGAACATGGTGGTGTATCCGTAGAGGGCATTCGCAGAGCCGGGGCGCGTCGTGCATGTATGCAATAACCCACAACACGCCTCCGTTCTGCGCGCCATGAGGAATCATCGTGGCCCTGTGTGTTCCCCACCCGCTGGCGTTTTGATCCTCCGTTTTCCCCGTGCCCTCTTTTTTTTATGTGCAGGAAACAAGATCGGAAGGGGGGTGTGTGTTACGGTGCCGCAAGCAAACCGAAAAAACTGGACAAGCAACCTGGGGGAAACGGACGAGCCCAGCCCACGGGGGCTTGACGGTTGGGACGGGTTTATGCACAATGAGGTCAGGTTCCGCGTCTGGAATGCTTGGCCTAGACTCACCTCACCCAGCGGCCCATCACCCTCCTTTGGTCTGGCCTGGTCTGGTCTTTCGGGGGGAGGGCTCTCGTAGACCAAAACCTGTCTGGTTTCCGAAGGGATTGGCAGTACGTATGGTGAGTCGGCCGCGCTAGTCTCAGACGGCAGCTCGTCCTCTGCAGCCTGTGATGCCTCCTCCTCACCAAGCAGACAGCAACACGGTGGCCGAGATGCCAGAAAAACCAAGGATCTAAGAAAAGCAATCAGGGTCCCCCTCGCCTCCGAGAGACCCTGGCACCGGACGACGATAAGGGACCTGGGTTTTTTATCCCGGTTTAAGGCCCAGGAAACCACTCTGTTCTGGGCAAAATGTGTACAGGCGAGATGCACACTCCCATCCCGCCAACGCGTCCTATGTCTAGAACCCTCTTGTCTGGCCGCAACAAACTTGCGCCCACGACGCCCAAGAGACCAAGACATTCTTATTTTCTGCGGGCGCGCATCAACGGTGCAGTCGTGGATGCCCTCAGGCAAGGCGCGATGTGTCTCGGAACGGCAGGGCAGCAAACAGCCGCGGCGCTGCGGCAGCGAGCGGTGCCGGGCGCCATTGATGTGTTTTGCGCGTCTGCGTGATCCCCCTATGACGCCAGACCGGATCCAGGGTGACGAAATGCCGTGCCGGTTAGCGCACCATGGCGTCCTTGAGCGAACCCCCCCCTCTCCCCCAAGTCTATTAGGTGGTTCCTGTCTCGGATTGCCTGTCGAATCAGCCGGTTGGCAGGTCAGGAATCAAAACGCAAGACAGGGACGAGGGAGCGAGATTGGGTCTGGGGGCATCAACAGGTGGGAATAGCGGCGTCCGTCGTGCTTACGCTGAGCGCACATCGCTGGTGTGTCTCAGACGCCGTAACACCGCACACGACTATCTACTGTAAGGCGGGATGCACGATAGCGAGTAAGGCAGGGCCCGTAAGGCTTGATTCGGGGCGTGTTGGGCTACTCCACAGCAATCAATGTTGATTAGGTGCAGCGAAGATCAATTTGCAGACCGGCCTACGCGAGCGCCGGATGGCCGGGAAACGGGGCCTCAAACAGCATGTCATGATCCCGACTGAATGGGTTGGGTCGCCCTCGGGCTCAACGCTTGTGCAACGGCGCCTCGTTGGGCACGTCGACAGTCGGGCCTAGGTCGGTGAAGCCTCAACAATCGTCGTCACGATGGGGATGCGAGAGACGTGAAGCTATTCGCAACGCGCCTCGCAGTGCTAGCCTTCCCGTTCTAGCCGGTCCAGCTCACCGGGTTGCACACCACACCCTCCAGGGCCTCTCGACGTCGTCATAACAGGGCCCCGACGGCCGTCTGGCGTGAAAGCTCAGGGGTCCATCCCACATGTCGGAGCGACCCTTGGTCGCGCATGGCACCAGCATCACGCCGTCACCGTTCATGCCCTTGAGCCTCACCCATCAAAGTGCGATGATCGAACGCTCGGCCCAAACGCCGAGCCCCCGCCGATGCCGAGGTTTGGTCGCCAGTGAACGAATGATTCCAGGCTCGAAGCGAGCCCCGACCGTCAGGGAGTGCAATCCCGAACACGACGAACGCATGCCGAGGTTTCTGCGCGACGAGGCATCGCCGTCCGGACCGTCTGCTGCTGGACCACGGATCGGTTACCGTACTTGGCAAGTTAGTCATCGCGCGCCTTCATGCCTTTTTAATTCATGGGCGAACACCGGACCAGATCAGACAAAGGCGGCGTAGCGTTTTGCAATACGGATACGCGATACCGTCAGGGAAACACCACGCCCCCTCCCTCGGCTCCGTCCCAGAATTCGAAGCAGAGGACGGCGACGGACGGGGGCGGACGGTAAGACCACACTCTATTTCACCAGACGAAGGCCGTCTTTCCGTAATGCCAGAAGCAGGGACGAGACCAAAATACGCCCACGATCGCAGCTGGCGCGAAAAGATTGGCTCAGGAAAAAAAGGAGGGGACCCCGGGGCCGATCTCTCCCGCACCATTGCCGGAACCTGACATCATTCTGCGCACCATGGCCCCCGCCGGCCGCGTCCAGAACTCTTGGATCGCCGGGGGGCACGCGTCACTCGGTTACAACACCTCGTCGCACCGGGCGATGGATTCGGACGACCTGCCAATGCCACGACCTACCTAGCCCTAAGTTTCCACGCTGATGCCACGGCGACATCAACCAGTTTGGCATGCATGTGCAGCAGCAGCAGCAGCGCCAGATCGAGATAGCGCCCCGATATGGATGGGGAAGGGGGGATGATTGTGCGAGTCAAAATGCACCGCCAAACTCAAAGGCCAGGGAAAACCCACGGCTTTGGGTAGCATGCCATGCACCCCCATGAGTCGAGGTGCGAAGGATGACATATTGTTTAGCCCATGGCTATTGCATCCGGCCACGCGGAGACGGGGGCCGCAGGCCGGGGAGCTGGTACGGTATCCGGCGTCCCTTCTGGTCCTCCTCCTCTACCCGTTTCCAACCCCCGGGCTGCTTTCAGCAACGCACGACACGGCGAACCACGGTCGTGACTCGTGCGGACGGGTGGACTGTTGGCCTCGCACGCCGTATGAGCGATATATTGTATGCTTGCGAGGTTGCGCGGCATGTGGGAACGGCAACGGCATGGTGGACAGAGGCTCAATCTACGATTGATTGCGGCAAGTGGGTTCAGGTGTGGCTCCGAATAGCATCATTCGGCCAAGGCAGTGCACCCCGCGAATTGGGTCCGCCACCAACTTTTTTTTTTTTCCTTTACCCCTGGCGGGTGCATTTGTGTATGTTTGAGAGAGAGTGTATCCCCTTGCCTTGGGGTCGGTGTTTCAACCAATCCTCAAACACCACGATGCGCCCACATGTAATCGTAAATTTTTTTGCAGAGGCAAATCCATCATCGAGGTGACCGCAGCCAGGGTATCGAATCTCTTGGAAAAGACACATGGCCGGGTACGGTACCGACATCAGACTACCGAGGCAGCCAGCGTGTGGGGAGTCTGTCAAAACTTGAGGCCGCCGGTTCCGTGACGTCGGCCGCCGAGGTAGCCCGGGTCGGAGGGGGAGGGGGAAGGAGATGGTCGCGAACGCCTCCAGTTTCCATTGCCGTCGAACCGGTCTGGCCACTAAGAAGGTGCCCATCGGTGGTGTTGAAACGAAAGTAACAAAGTGATGATGGGATGTTACATCAGACGAGCTCGACACTGTCATTCTTGCTCTTCTCCGAAACGTCGTGCCAGATGGTTAGCTAAGGGGAGATAAGCCTTGAGACCTTGGCATGACTTGCATCTCATGCGAGAGCCAAGCGAGCGTGTTTCCGCGTTTTGTTTGTCTTTTTGCAAAGTTTGAACCAAAGGGTGCCGGTCTGTTACGGTTACGATGCCGCGAATGTTGGAAATCCACCACGCATATTCTCATTATTGCATCTATCCATATTGTCCCCATTCTCTCGTATTGGACGGTGGTGCAGGCTGTCCCGACCAGAAACGGTGTCTTGGCCTGAGCTCCGTCATTGATGCCGTTCGTGATGCCGTCAGGGCCGCAGAGGGGTGTGTGAGCAACGCCAGGGGGGGAGTGCGGTGCGAGAACATGCGGGGGGAACTGGCCAAGTTGGTTGGCTGGAGGTTGGGACGGGTGGGTTGAGCCAGAACGGTGACTGACTGACTGACTGACTAACTGACTGACGGACGGACTGACTGATCTTATTCGACACCAGCTTTGCCATGGGATGACGACGACCGCGGAGCCAAGTGACGATACAGCGTGCATGTTCTGTTACCCAGGCCCTGCGTTTGCCTTGAAAGCTGCAGCAGCAGCATGCAGACGGCACAGGGAATCAGTCGAGTCGAAGCAGCCAACCGCACAACCATGGTCGCACACTGCATTGCTGCAGCGCGCCCCCGGTGCGACAGTCTCAGACCCGGAAGGGCATCTCGCTAGCCTCCGGGCCTACCGTCCCTGCCCGTCCGCGAGCACCGCCATCGTTCCCCTCTCTCTCCCGAAAAAGAAACGCCGCAGCACCGGCATCTGCGAGACCCGGATCGACAAACGGGTCTGGGGTTGGGTAAATCAGGGACAGCTTGGCGACATGATGAGAGACATCGGACAGCCCTCATTCCAGTCCCGGCAGGTCTCGCAAAGCCAACCCCCGGATCTCATAGTGCCAACCCAACCGACGCCTTGGATGTCCTTGCTGTCGTATATACCATGACAGCCCTGCGTGTCTTGGATATTGCCCAATTTGAGGCTGCCCCTCGCCGGCCTCACTCCCAAAGTGCAATATAACAGAGTAACGCAGGTTGTCTCATCACGGAAAACCACGGTCCCTGCGGGTGAATGTCTCCCGTCGCCGAGGCGGCAGCACGAGTCAACGGTGTTCACGGGGGGGGCAGAGGACGAGATGAACCGTCGCCCATCGCTGCCTTGCCCGTTGTGCACAAAAGTTGCCCGTTTGGGAGGACTTGCACCAGGTTTCACCCTCCTCGCGCAGGCTCAACCAGGCACAAAACATCTCAGACACGGCAGGCTTTCAGCCCGACTCAGCTGCATGTTCATCAAGGACCCCACATATTCCGAATACACCACATACTATATACTATCTATCTACTGTAGTGCGCACTATCTGTACAGTCCACACACCCGTATCGGCGAGATTGAAGATCATTTCCCCCTATCGCCAACCACCAGCAAAACGTTATCTCTCGGAAATCTCGCCAGAGGGCCAGGACGACGCAGGGCAAGGGCTCCGCTGAATCTTGGCGAATGTCGGGAAAAAAGGTACGAGGACCAGAAGGGGGCCAAACAGAAGTGAGGCTCCGGCAGGTCGGCAGCGGTCAGCCAATCCTGCGGTTCGTCGCCGAGGTGGTGCCTTTTGACCCTCCCAAAACAACCAATTTTAGCAGCATCGCAGCAATACGGATGGATATTCTGCAGCCCTTCTTTTTTCTTTCTCGAGCCTCTCACGACGGCCATTGGCTCGCTGCGGGCTCGGGTTTGCAGGTCTACCCACCATCCCCCCCGGCAGACAACATCCCCGAGAATAACGAACCGAAGCTGGCTTAGGACGTCGATCTCTGTCCCCATCAATCTCAAACCAGAACCAAGGTCAAGCGTTCTCCAGAATTTAAGAGTTCGAGTCAAGAAACTCTAGGCTATTGCAACCATGCCCTCACTGGCACGCTGCGTTGCGCAAGGGGGGCGGGTGGGTGATGGTTACATTCGCGCATTCCTGTCTGTGTCGTGTTAGTGCGCACAACGAGCACGGCTCGGTGGGCAGTACGTGCTCCTCTGCCAATCTCTACCCAAATCTGTTGGTAATTTCAGCTCTCTCGTGCTGCCCTGGTGCTCCCCTGGCATGCCCGGCCAGAGAGTACTGCCCTCTCTGCACAACGCGCACAACAGGCCATGCCCTGCCAGCGGCCGTATTGGAAGGGCTCATGGCCTTCTCTGACACACGCTCGCTCAGCCCTTCCCGCGCCGTGCGAGCAAGAGGATTCCCTCACGGCGACGCCTACGCCTATGCCAACGTCCCGCCGCAACGGTGACCCAGATTAACCCAGATTATGTCGACGAGATATATGGTGATATACGGCCGATGAAACGCACACGCTTCCCCGCCCATCGCGCTCTCCGCCTCTTCCCCCTCAGCCTCCCCTTTTTTTGGTGCCTCTATGCACCTGTGTTATTGAGCCTTTTTTCCCAGTTCGCCATCTGGCGTCTCCCTTGCTTCCCACGCCATCTATGACCCCCCGGCTCCATGTTCGAGCTGAAGCCCCCCCCCCCCAAAACCACAAGGTCCGCCCTGAGAACCACCTCATGAGACGGCCGTCGTCGTTCAGAGCGCCCACGGACCAGGCCGTCGACTCCCCCCAAAAAGATTCCTTCTTCGACCCCCACGACGGCTGCAACCAAGGCCCCTCCTCCCGGTTCTATGCACGCATATACACGTCCAATATCATAACGGAGGTCCTCTATGCCTTAGCGGCGCTTGTTCGTGTTTCGAAAGACGCAAAACATGAGACGCCCAGCGAGAGATCCCGCGTGCGCGCGCGCGCATGGTTGAGGGCCCTCGGCCAGCCAGCAAAGTCCACCACTCTGACGCCGGAACTCGCCATGCAGCGAGAATGATCGCCCATATGCCCCAATGCTACACCAGGACGAGGCGCTTGCCTCTTCCAGTCGGCCGTCTTATTTCTTTTGACAGCGCCAAACCATGCTCGCTAGGGATGGAGGGGAGGGGGCCAGCTCGCCCATTCTCCCCCCAGTACGAACCCGCAAACAGAAGCAAAATAGTCAGCCAATATTAGGGCGGACGTCGTGGAGGCCCTGCGAGGTCGAATCTCGCCCCGGGCTCCATGGGTTAGCGCGCCAGCGCGGCTTCTGACTGTTCCGATACACGCCCTGTAGACGAGAGACCCGACGCTGCGGACATGCGCGAGGAGGGTTTCCGTGCAAGCAAAAAAGAGAAGAAAATAGGTGATGATCAGCGTTGCGCCATGCGCCGCAAGCGGCCGCCGTGCTGCAGATCCGCTGGCGAACGGTGCTTCGGCTGCCATCCGGTGTTGTTCGGGGCAGATGGAGGGTGATACCGCCCGCCGTCCATGCACAGAGGATCGATCTTATGATTTTCCCACAGCCACGGCCGGTCTGAACGTGAACGTGAACGATGATGCTGATGATGATGTTGTTGTCCTGGTAGGGCTAGTGAGGGCTGGCGTAGGAGATGCCCCCCCCCCCCCCCCCCCCCCCCCCCCCCCCCCCCCCCCCCCCCATGCAGGAGGCCGTATCAAGACGGCCGTCCGTAAACGGTCATCCCAAAGAGGTCGCGGGGCGGGTGGACCTTGCAGACGAGGACTCCCAGAGTTCCTGTTTTCCGTGCATGCCATGTACGGAAGGGGGACCAGCGACGAAATTACCAGCCCCAATGCCCTTTTTCGAGGGACATGCGGGCAGCAGCAGGCGATGCAAGCACGCAGCCACCCGCGGAGATGCAAGACGAGGGTGAATAGGTAAAGCATTCTGTATGGGGGAGCGAAAGTTGGATTCCGTAAGCCGCGGCGCCATTGTAACGTGACACGGCGGGCCGCCTCGGTGCGAGACGAGAACGATAGCGACAACGACGACGACGCCTAATTGCATCAGTTTGATGTCGGACCAAGACACCGCAGCAAGCCACGCGTTCGCGGAACGATGCTCCGCTAAGGCATGTGTTTTGCAAGTCGGCGTCCTGCTCATTTGCTGATTACTAGAGGAGGGCACTACATAGTACAGTTCACCCTATAGAGTACAGTTCACACTACAGAGTACAGTTCACGCTACAGAGTAGACTCTGGACCCTGAGACGGTGGCTGCGGAGCTGCACTCCGCGCGGCAGAAGCCAGGCACGGGGCGCACAAGAGGATCCCCCCAAGGACGCGGCGTGCCATGGTGCTGATGATCACCGGTTCCTCCGGTCGACGATCAGTGTTTCGCAGCACGACAGTGACTGCACTTCTCTCTCGCCATGACATGACTCCCCGATGGCCGTGCCCGGACTGGACTCCGTCAGAACTCAACCCCCCCTTTCGTGAAGATTAGGCCTCACCCCCGAACTCGGCCATCGAGCTGTCGTTTCGGAGGGTCCCCGCTGGCAGCACAATGCGAGTCCACAGTGGCATGTCGTGAGTTTGGCCGGCAGGCGTGACCCTGGGGAGCTCGTCCTCAAGCTTTTTGCAGAACAGTCGTGGACGGGGTTTTTTTCATTTTATTTTTCTTTGGATTTCTAATTCCTGCTTGCCAAGATACTGAAAGGGCGCCCTGCAAACCCCCGCGGTGCCCTCGGGATATTTTGTCTTTGGACGCCCAGGTGGCTGAGGCGGCTTGGGGCTGGGCGGCTCGCGGGCTGTCCTACCCCCCCTCCCCTCCCCCTTTTCACCAAGAACGCGAGGCCGTCGCGAGAGATTACCTTTTCCATCCCGGAAACCTTGTCGGGGATGTTGTTGTTGGGTAAACTGTCAAAACTGGACCCTGCTGATCATCCAACAGTCATGGCGTGTGTGTGTCAGTGCGATTAAGGGGCAGAGACATTTTTCTTCACATTTTTTTTTCCACGTACTGAGTTTTTCATCACGTGTCGATGGAGCAAGTGAGCCAGAGTGTAGTGTATGTGTCTGAATTGCTTCAAAGTATTTTGATTCTCTCAAAATGTTTCAGTGGTATCCGCCATTCCCGATTTTTGCTCCAGCGCCCAAGGGGTATTGTAATACAGTCAAGTGGCCCAAACAATAACCTAATCCCTCCCAAAACAAAAACAAAACAGAAAGCTTTTGTGTTGTGAGTTGCCTGCAAATTCCGCTGATGCCATGTCCATTCCGCACTCATAAGTGGTCTCCAAAATGCATACACGCCCCTCAGAAATGGCCCCGCCAAGACGACAAATATGTAATACGAAGTGAATTGTGAAGAAAAAAAATCGAGAGAAAAAAAAGTACATGTCCTCCGCAATAAAAGCGCTCATGCGCGTCGACGTCAGAGGCGCTGCCGGCACGGAAACGACGCTAAGAAAGAAAAGGACGGCGCGGGACCAGTCGCCGACGAATGAGAACGGCCGGGCGGCGGTGGTCGAGGCCGCTGATTGGCCGAGAGCGAATCCCGCCCACGAGCCCATCTCGGTTGGTGTCGTGTCGCACAGGGAAGCTGAGAAGAGGGAGAGACAAGCTCCCCCTCCACAGGACCCCTATGATTCCCCAATGACGTCCGAATCATCGACTCGCGCTGCGTTGCGGTGCGATTGCGATGCACTGATTGGCGTCGGACTGCTGCTTCTGCAGGTCTCTCTTGCAAGCCAATGCGAACCCCCCTACTAAGCGCGCTAGGCTTGGGAAGGGGTCGGAATGCATTGCGTTGCGAACAACAATGAGGGGAACTGGGCGACTTTTCCAGGGTTTTCGGGGTAAACGTTGCTCATGCACAATGATGTCTTGTTGACTGTGCCCCCCCGTTCCCCGTCTCTGCCAGAAATGCGCTAGCAGAGTAGTGCCAACGTCTTTTCTGTTTGGTGTTGTGCTGCTGCCAAAGTCGAGGAGGGAGAGCCCTGTCAGGGGGGAAAAAAAAAGGAGTTGAAAAAAGGAGTTGTCGGCAATTGCATGCCGGGCGAATAAGCCGTGGCCCGTGGAGATGCCTTATCTTTCTTTTCAATGTTTTTTCCCCTCGAGTCTCGCATCCGAGACGAAGCAAGAAGAAGAATCGAAAACACCCGTGCGCCAAAAGTCGGGTGCTTGGCGGTGGAAACAAAAAGATGAGATGCTCAAATGAGACAGGCGGGAACCGAGGCAGGGCGCAGTGACCCGGTGGCAGTGTGTGGGCGCGATGCACTGCGCAGGCAGGCTGACTGATTGTGTTGTGTGACTAAGACTTGGCGACGAATAAGGTGACATGAAACTGTTGCCTGCTCGCCCTGTTCCGCGCGTGTCGCTCTTTCTTCGCTGAGTGGCCCCACAGAAGACCGGGAGCGGCAACGCCAAGGCCCCGCTACCAGCCAATCACGTGCGCCGGACTCGCTCCGGTGGAGTCGCTTCCGAGTCCGGGAGCGGCCAATGGGAAGCCCCGGCCTGTGGAATGACAAACCCTGAGGGAAAATGGTGAAGAAGATGCAGTCCAAGCCGCGGTTTCGAAGAAAAAAAGACTGAGTAGAAAATTGGACTGAGCCTCGCCAGTCACTGGTCGGGCGAAAAGAGTCGCACAGAGTGCTCCTCGTATCGCGCTGCGAGATTCGGCGAGATCTCGTTCTTGGTGCGAGATTAGGCCTAGGAATGATCCGCAGTGGGGACCGAACCATTGTAACTGTCAACGCGGGTCGCATCAGACCGCTGGCTCTGCGTGTGTGTGCGTTGGGCTGGGCCGTGGAGCCCGCCCGGACTCGCCGTCGGCGCCGAGTCGGCATCGACAGTCTCGACCAGTCTGATTGTGTTTCCACGCACAACAACAAACCCGAGGATCTGCTACTTGTCTGAGGAATGAACCCCAAGACGAGACCACATGATGTTGTGAGCAGGCCGTGGTGTTGCTGTGTCGGCGTTAAGCTTAGACTGCTGACTGTAGCATTGTGTAATGCTGCGGTTGCGCTGTGCCGCGGCCGGTGTCCATTGGACGAAAAAACCCGTTGGTGGTGGATTGGTTTCACCCTGGGCGGGTTGCCCTGGCCTGCGACCGCCGCCGAAGCAAAAGTCGAGAAGAATCCAAGAAGCACCGCGGCCAAGCGGGTCGGGCGATGACTCCACTTGTTGGATGCGTGCAATGCTAATCCTGGGGGCCCTTGAAAGAGGAAGGAAGGTGGTAGGCCTTACGAAGAGACGTGGAAAGCCAAGCACGAGAATGACTGTCGTCGGTCCCTAAGCTGAATAAGATCCAGGCCGTAACCTCGCCGAGTTGTGCTCGTACGACGGTGCCGAAAGTGCTTCTTGCGGGGAGGCTGGTGGTGCCCCTTTGCGTGCGGTCCCCGGTCCCGTGGAGATAAGGCCATCTCGATCTGGGCGGTGATGACATAGGGTGCATGTCGAAGGTCTACCTCCTACGACCTGGTGGTAGTGGCGGTAGTGGTGGTGGTGGTGGTGATGGCGCGTGTCCGTGGTGTAAGCCGCTACCGTGTGCTTGCGCTTACAACTCCCGTGAAATGGTGGAATAGAGATGATTGCGGTTCCGTTCGTTTACTGTCCCGTCAGACCCAAATGCATCCCCGTGATGCCGGCGGCTGCTCATTTGTAGCCGACCATCTTGGCGCAGCGCTCGCAGTAGTACAGGTTGTGGGCGATGCGGACCATGCCGGTCGAGCTGGAGTCGTCTGTTGAGGTGGCCTCGACCGCCCTCGCGCAGCGCAGGCAGCGGAGGACCTCGACGGAGGCAATCGGTCTTGAGACGGAGTCCATGCTGTGTCTGTAGGATGAAGAGGCGGACGAGAGGTCGGAGTCGGACGAAGACGAGGAGCTGTAGTGGATCTTGGAAGGGCGCGAGCTCGAAGGCATGATGATGTAGGTGTGTTGGTGATGGCTGATTGTTGGTTGAGTGTTGGCAAGCCGTTGGGTGTTTGCCCTTGGTGCGGATGTTGCTGGCAGTTTGGCTTGGTGTCAAGAGGCTAGAGTTGGGTGGAAAGTGAGGTCTGGATATGTGGGTGTGGGATGGCTTGATGATATATAGAGAAGAGAGCAAAACCGTGGGAGGAACGAAGAAGAGAGAGTGTAGGCCCAAGGGGGGTGTGGGTGTCGGTTGGTTGACGGGGGGGTGCGAGAGACAGGGGTGAGGGTTAAAAAAGAAATAAGGAGGGTAGAAAAAAAGAAGAGAGAGAGAGAGAGAGAGAGCTGGGGGTGCAATCTGTGACTCTGAGCAGAGGGGTGCGGATGTGGGTGTGGGTGTGGGTGTGGGTGACGAGGGAGACCAGACGGTGATGGCAGCCCAGCGTAATAATGCAAGCGAAATGTGCAAAGAGTGCTCTGGAAGTGTCGGCAGCAGGCAGCGAAGGAGATAGCTGCGGTCGCTCAGTCACCTCCGTGTCCGAACGTGATGGAGGGAGGAACGGGGAGTTGTGCAGGTTGTGCTATGAGCAGTGGGTGGGTGGTGCAGCGCCAGCCCAGCCGGACAAGGATGATGCGTGTGCCTGTTCTTCTTCTCCAGCCTAAGCCAAGCCCCCAGCTTCAAGTCAGAAGACAGGGAACACGGTTGTTCGAGGGGAGTGGAAGGGGGGTGCGACGTCAGGCACAAGACTCTTGAGAGAGCAACCAAGCCCCCAGCCAAGCCGAGGAAGGGGGGTGAGCTGTGCGTGGAAAGGGATAGCGAGGGAGAATGGAGAGAGAGAGGAGACGGAGAGGCGGAGCGAGACGGAGAGACGGGGAGACGGAGGGGTGTCTCGTCTTGGTGTGTTGGACGGCGGGTGGGCGTATCTGCGTTCGCGTCAAGCGAGATGGTGTGTGAGTGGAGCCGAGGACCAAAAAGCCAGTCCGTGGGTTGCAAGACGGTAGGGAGGCAGACGAGACGGTTTCGATGCCGATTTGGAGAACGGTGTGGGTTGATGTTACGGAGGTGTGAAGTCCGTAAAATAAGTCCTGCGTCAGCGTTTCGCCCTGTAAAAGGTGTGGAGTTAGTTTGGGGTGTGTCTTTTTTTCATTCTTCATAAACGGGCTGTGCATAAGTGCATTGCTATATGCAAGAAACACAACAACGGAGGTAAAAGCGGGTCTTACGAGTATATTCGCTCAACCGGGGCGCCAATCGAGGGGAGTTGAATGGGCGTGTGCAGCTTGGCAGCAGCAACCTGAAATGGCACTGGAAAGACCGGGCGGTCGATTGGGCAGATATCGACTCGTTGGCTCAGTACCCGGAGTCGTAATCGAATGGGCTTCCTTTGGGCGCCGGTGCAGCGCAGGGCGTTTGTAATCGTTTTTTCTTTCTTTCTGAGGCCTGCTCCTCTGGCTTGTTTCTTTTCGTTTCTGAGGCCTGCTCACTCGGCACAGCGCAAGCGTTTGTATGTGTGTGTGTGTGTGTGTGTGTGTGTGTGTGGTACGGTACGTACGGATATCCTTCGAGGATGGATGGATGTGGGTTCGGCGGGATGACTTGTCCGCGTGTTGGTGAGGTAACAATGGACAACAAACACTCGGTGATTTCCTCCAAGCCGGTGGAGAGAGTCTACGGGACGCAAACGAGCCAGTCGTATTGAGGAGTCTGATCAAAGACTTTTTTTTAGTTATGTACAGAGACAACCGCCTGTTGATGAGTGTGTCGAAGGGAGTAACAATTTCGTTTCCCAGCACAGCACGGGGACATTGGGGGATGTCGGCACATTAATACATCTCGCATGTGGGAGAGCAGGAGCTCGAATTCAGGGTCCAAACCCATGGGGGAAAAGTGATCAATCAGAATTCTGGACCGCCCAACGCTCCATGGTTTCCCCGTGGCGCCCTCCCTATTCATTACCATATGCCGCGCGGTTTATGGCACATTTGGCATGTGGACGTCCAAGCATCTCATCACTCGATAACCCCTCGCCTACCCGGGAACCTCCCACGAGCACACAGACAGCTCATCAGTCCGAGACGCCGGTGAAGAGTGGCTTTTGATTGCGCATCTCGATTATAGGACGGGGTTGTGGAGGGTGGGACGGGAGGCCCCCAAAAGGGGAGAGAGGGATTAGGGAGACGTGTGTAAATGGCGGCGGGGAAAGCCATGAAGGCCGTGGCGTGGATTCCGGCAGTGGTGCCGTTCACCCTGCCCTCCCCATGAAGTCTGACTCCTTCTCCTAATGGGCTACTTTCCCTCTCATGAACGTTGTCGCCGACATTGTGTTCCGTGGAGACCGACCCGTTGCTTCTCATAGGACGGCCTCGCGGGCCCCGTCGGTAGTGGTGGGCGTCAAGCAAGGGCACGGAAGTGAGGATCGGAGGAATAGATGCTCAAGATTGGAACGATGGCGGGCAGAGGTTTCATGTTTTCTCGGTACTGCCAGCCATGGACAAATCTCGATATCGTGGGGTGGGCATTTGATTAATCCCGAGCCGCCATCCATCCATCCAACCATCCACTTATCTACCGTTGCATTCTCCCCTGGTCTAACTGCCTCGACGAGAACGACGGTTGCTACCATGAGCCAACCAGCGTGCGACGTGAGTGGTGGCCGTCACGTAGAAACATAAATTCTGCTGTGCATCCGCGAGCTGAGGTAAAGGGGATCGATATAAAGCCAAGTCTCGCGGACGGGGGCCACCCCGGATCGACGACGGAGCCCCGAGCGGAGCGGTGGGAGAACAAACCGTCTCGTTCCTTCTGGAGACTCCTGCGCTCCTTTGATCAATATAACCTCTCTGCGCGTCCCCCCCCCCCCCATGCCGTTTGGGATTGATGATTCGGTCGCATGATCTTCGCGGGAAGCCGTTTATTTTTTCCTCGTTGTAATTTACAGACTCGCTAGCACCGCCGTTTCTCGGTCAAGTGGGCCTGCGATGGGACGACACGCAGTAACATGGCGAGGAGGGGGGGAGGGCCGCACGGATTGATGAGCTGCCTTTGCGCGTACCTTCGCTTCGCGGGAACGTCTCTTCGACTTCGAAACTCTGACGGGGGCCCGCCCTTGGGACGGAGGGCCCGAACCATGCGAGCTTCCGCTGTTATTGTCGCAAACGACCGCTGTCCAAGGGTCCTTGGGGGCCCGCGGAATTGCCAGACGCTAGTTGTTGATCGATATGAGCTGGGAGCATCCCTCCGGAAATATGGTTTGACCAATGCTCCTTCGCTGCGGTGCCTCTGCGGCCCAAAGCAACGAGTGCGAACACGCGCTCGCATGTGCTCTCGTTCTATCCCGTACGGGCGGGCTTTCGCATCCTCATCTGACTGACATTGCCCTTTTGGCTGCCATCCCTGTCACGCGAGCCCGGCCGACGTTTCTCTCTCCCCTTACCCCTCGTACTGAAAGAGGCTGTGTATGCCAAAAGGCGAAGCTGTCAGTTTCGCGGCTTTTTCGGGGTCCCCTTTGTGCTCCCGTTCGAGCCCCCATGTCCCGGCCTGCCGAACGGACGCAGGTTCGAGAGCACTCGTCGAACCGACGGCAACCACGGCACACCCATTCTGCTGCCTGGTCGGCGAACTGTGGTTTGTTCGGGAACCCGGGCTGGAGGCATGTGTTTGGCGTACATGTGGTGTCGTCTCTTGTAAATGCGAGAACTGGGTCCCGACGGGAGGCTGAGATATGCAAAATAGACCGACGAAACCAACCACAAGAATGGAAATGGGACAGCAGTGGGCTTCCGGGGGCGCGTTTGTAACGTACGTGTCTCCCCGAGAGACGCGTGGGCCGCTTGTTGGCTCAATCAATTTTGCTTTGCCCGGGGAGCTATTTTCTACCCAACGAATGTTTGTTTCTGTTGCTATTCCGGTCCCAACCGGCCCCCAACAACCGTTGCTTCGTGCTATTGAAACAGCAGACTATTAAGGCCGACTGCAGGGCGATGGAGTGCTATGAGAATGAGTCAAAGAGAAACACTATCGGTGGAGGAGAAAAAGAATAAACCTTGTGTCCATCATTGCGGCTATGGGCGAGTGCAACTACATCGCCCAAGGAAAAAACCATCGTGGCTGACACGGCACCGGCATTGAATCGACTCCGCCGAGCTGCTTCCGAGAGAGCCTGACCAATTGCACCGCCATCAAACCTTCCAATCCACAGAAAAGGGGGGAACAGAGGTGTCAACTCTATTCGCGGCCAGGAACCTTCGCGAACAAAAGGTCTGGACCACTTGGTCTGTACGCTCCGGGGATGCCTTCTCCCCGACTCCCCAACTGCCATCAGTCACTTGACGAGAGCCCGTGGGAATGCCCTGTCGTTGCCCGTCCCTGTCAGTCTGTCACACGATCACGGTCTTCGCAGTTTGCAGCCCTCCTTCGGCGTTTGTTTTCGTCTCCCTCCTGCGCGCCTTTTTGTTGGGTTTAACTTCCCGCCATGGCATTCTCAGATTCCCAATCCCTCCCCCTCTTTTACCGTCTCCCCCGTCGGAGATAGTTTGTACGTCCGTACGCAGCATGCTAATGGAGGCGCACAAAACTCAGTTTACCCCTCTTCTAGCTGCCCTTCTCTTCTTCCTTGCGCGCCGTCCCCTTTGTTCAGTCTCCCCTTAGACCAGACCGCTCATATCATTTGCGGGAGTGTTGATCTTGGCCCTACAGAAGGCCCGTCTGTGCGTACGCCGCCCAGAAGCATACGCTACACACGACCACAACCTTGAGATGGCGGTAGTTCCTACTCCAAGGCTTCCCCAAGACTTCCTAGCCAGAGTGGTGTGGGTGTCCCATGATTGGCCAATGCAGCTGCTGCCTTGGCCGCGCCTTGTCCCCTCCTTTTCACGTTTGACTTGCGTTAATCCGAGGGGGGCGTGTGCCGTATTTCCCATTGTCCGTCGTATGCAACTAGCAGACATGAGAGACGGTCCCACGGTCCCCATGGACAGTGAGACGGCAGCCCCGACAGTTACGCAGCGTCAACCACATGGTCATAGGTTGACTAAGGACGAAATTATACCCGAGGAGGCTAGACTCTGATGACTTCCGCAAACTCTCGATCCCTCGGGCTGCATACCAAGACGCCCACCCTGGCGATCTCCCACGGTTTCTGCGATTCTCATCTCAGGGTCCCGTTTTCTTCAGCTCAGACGGTCTGGGTGGTTCCTTTCTGTTTTGTATTGTGTGGCCGTGGGGCGTCACCGTAAAGCCTGATCTTCCCACCGTCCCAACTTTCCTTCCTCCCCGACTGCTGCCTCTATAGGGTCACGAGTTCGCTACTGTCATCTCTCTGTCAGCTATCCCCCCCTGTAGGACAGAGTCAAAACCGTATACGTCGGCCACTCGGATAGCGTTGTATGCGAGCGCAGAGTTTCTCGCGTCTTCGCTTCTTCAGTGACAGAAAGTCAGTCACACACACGCGACGGCTCCCAGGACGCTCAGCCAACCAACCACCACGCAAGCGTTGGGTGAGCCTTTCCTCGGCGCCGAGCATTCTCCAAGAGTCACTTTTGCACAACTATGCGCGCGACAACGTTGCCGGGGAATGGGTGGACGGCCCTTGGCCAAACACCTCCGCATCGAAAACCTGCCCTCATCGGCCATCTTGCAAAGCATCGTCCGTCGGGAGGGAAAGACGGTATTGCGCTACCAAACCGTAGTCAATACTCCGTGCATGCCGTCCCGCTGCTCTTTGCTAGTGGATTTGGATTCATTTTCCCTTACCCCGGTATCCTCTCACCTACTCGGGACGAGGTGGTTGAGTGCGGCTCATGTTCAAATCCCGCATCCCACTTTGATGCTGGAATATCGCCAAACAAAGAATGCCATGCAAGACCGCGCAAGCTCCATGTATGCTAAACCCCCTTGCCATGTAACATGTAACTGCCTCAACCTCCCCTTCCCGCATCTCACCATTGAACGCCCATGGCTGTGGCTGTGGCTGCAGCAGCGCCCTTGTCTCGCTACGCGCCCTGATGAGTCGTCATCGTAGTCACTAGTGTGCTTATCCTACTAGGCGCTGAAGATGAGATGATAAGCTCTAGAAGGAGAACAGGCCGGAGAACCACGCCAGCCAAACGGAGTCACCAACGCTGCCGCTAACCGTAACCGAGACTTGCAAAACAGTCACATCGGAAAGGCAGGCATCGCATGTCTCGTCAGCGAGGCTCTGTTCAATGTCCATAGCGGGAAACGTACGCGGCACAAAACCCGGGTCGCTGCATCGGGATGACTACGTGCAGCATCAGTTGTTGTGCTCCAGTCTTTCCTCTTTGGCATGGCCACTATGGATGCGTCGGAAAGACTCTGATGTTGTCTCCTGCTCACCGTCCGTCTCTCTACCGGTGTTCATCATCGGTCTCAGCTTCGCCTTCGGATTACCCATGCAATGCGAATGCCGTTGTCTAAACCCCATAACCCCGCCCCCGGACAGGGTCGCCCGCGTTCTCCGTGCTGGGCATCGAACAGGAGTGTTCACATCCAGACTCCCTCGCGTTCAGGTTTTCCGGGCATTAAGTGCATAACCCTGCGTTGCTCCAACTCAAACTTGACATTTTCCCCGAGGCTCACGCCCTCTATGGAGCGGGGGGCTTGGGCCTCCTCTTGGTGTCGTCTCATGCCCAGCCCATTTAGCCCATTTGACCTCTGACTTGTCAACGCGGCCACCCAATCATCAGCGTGGATCGAAGAATTCGAGGCCGCGGGATACTGAACGGACTCTTCGTCCCTTGGGTAAGACCCTTGCTGAGAAATCAGTCAACTGTGGCAGATAACCGATCGCGCGAGCGAGGGTTTGGTGAATAATAATCCTATCTATCTATCTGCATTCTTTCCTTTCCTTCGTCTAAGCAGCCACGGGATAACGCCGGTGTCCCTTGCCGTAGTACCCTTTACACTACTGCACTAACATCGTGGAGCGCTAGCGGCGAGAGAAATGCTTGGGGAAGAGGGGGGGCAGACTCAAATCGCCCATCGGGCTTTTGAGCAGCTATCGGCAATTTTCTGCAGTGCATCGTGATCGGACGAAGAATCCCATCCTGCAAACCGATTCCACAACCCCATCGTGCTCTCCCCGCCTATCAAATCCACATCAACTGGGAGTCATTTTTCAATATTTGACTTGCCCGGTCGTTTCTCCGGTGGGTATTTGCATGTTTGGGGCGCGTGTACAGTCTCTGACGTGCTCTCCTGTCAACTAAAAAAGCGTCCTCGGGTCCCCAGCTGCCGGGTCGCGTTTGCGCACCTCCTTTCCATTTGTCACGGGTGTCAGACAAATATCGCCGATGGGGGAGAATCACATCGTCGATGTGCACAAAGGAGGGGGAAAGAGAAGGGGAACAGAGCGGATACACATAAAACTCGGTTCGGAATTCGAAATGCGTACTTGCTCGCCACCGCGGACCTGTTTCCCCGTAGGGATAGACATTCCCTCAAGCGACCATCGATATGTTGTAACCGATCGAACAATTCCATCAGGGCAATCAGCGAATTCCGTCCAATGGCGCACAGGTGATCGACATTGTTTGATCGAGCCTTACCCGTTCGGCGGGGGGGCCCCCTCTGTTATTCTTCGCCTCTCTGCTCCCAGCAAACAGGTAACTTTGTGGAGATTTTGTCGATTTTGGTCTTGAGCTTGTCTGTCTCGCCCATCATCTCTGGGCGCTGACGCAGGCCCCAAAACCCGCGCTCGCTTCGATGGAAGACCTCCCTCATCCTGTCGGTGATCGTCTATGCAAATATGCAGCCTGCGGGAACAGACGATCCACGGACGCGACTGATCATGGAAGCACGGCAGCCATCGCGATTACCAGCAGCACAGCACGCGCGCCGGAGCGGTAGACGCATCGGATCGGGCACACGAACAGCGCATCAACAGGCAACGATCGGGCCAATACGCACCAACATTCGATGATACGCATGGAACGGACCGCCAAGCGACAGTCTCAACTGTGTTTCCTGCTCGATCTGCCTTGCGAGAGAGGCAATCGGAGCATCACGAGAACAGGGTGCCAATCGTCGACGGGAGTCACCTAATACAGCCAAGAAATCCCCCACTCTCAGTCCAGTATGCGTTGATATCAAACCTTCTCGGCTTGTACGTTATCGTTCATCTACCTATCTCCTTCACTCCAGGAGCCTTGTGCAGCAGTTCCACGACACCATAAAGGAAGACACGTCAGGGGTCCGCTGTACAAGGTGTGTACGTGTCCTTGGACTGCCGATAGGGTCTTGAATCCTGGGACAAGCCTCTGCAGCCGGTTGACGGGAATGCGGGTGTGGCATGCGCAAACACGCACACAAAAATGGGCTCCCTGCCATCTGGCATTGGCAGTTTCTTCGACTTTGTGCATCGCGCCAGCAGAACGGTATCCAAATCGCACAACAAACTAGACGTGTAGGTTTAGCCCTCTCTTCAATAGCGTCTTAAACCTCTTTTCTTCTTCGTCGCACTCCCCCCTTTTTTCGGCGCCGTCCCGTCCGCCACTAGGAGAGCGGGAGTAAGGGTCTCATTGCCCGTACAAAAGAACCACATGATTCCACATCGGCCATTGAATCGAAACACGATCGAAACGCTACAAATGTGCCTCTGCCACTGTTTCTCTCTTTGCGCGCCTACGCTACGGAGGCGGGCGCCCCATCCGCGCTTGCGCCGCGCGCGCCGCCTCAACCCTGGGATCTCGATGACATGCCAATTTTTTCCAACCCTCGGCTCCCTTTCACCATCTCGATCGATGGCTTTCCCCCCCCCCAATTCTTATTCTTTCGCATCCATGGGCGTCCCCAATTCATTATTTTCCCTCCTTCGTTCCTTCTTCCCCACTATCTTCCCTGTCAAAACTTGTTCTGCTTGTCCACTCGGCCGCCCTTGCGTTAGACGCAACGTTGACTCGGTCCGGCGCATTTCTTCCTGCTTTGAGTCGAGCCCGTTTATAACTTTGAGCCCCATGCAAACGATCTCTTTGGCTGCTTGCTCGAACGTTGGGCCCCATTTCTCAGACGCGGCACTTAACCGTGCACCTGATGCAGATTTGGCTTGCCTGCGATCGAGATGAAAGTTGTCCATCACCCGATGCCAGGCGTTGTCTATTGTTTCTATTGGGCCCGCGAACCTCGGCGCGGCGTCGACACTATCGGCGACCAATGCCTACCGTCGCAGGTGGCCTCGATGCCTGTCTGCTTGTCATTCCGTTCATCGATCGAGTGTCAGAGCATAAGCAAAGCTGCCATTCCGCTCGGTCGTTGCTCCCATTGGACACCGAGCCACTCTTTCTTCTCCAACTGTTTGCGCGTCTTCGCCATGATCATCTGCTGCTCGGCGCCGGTACGGCAAAGCCAGCAAGCTGGTGTGGGCATCTCGCCTCCTGCATACGGAGCTTTCTCCAGGAGTTCTCCAACTCTGCTCCAGCTGGATCCAGCGTCCGGTCCTTGCTCCAGTCAAAACCACCCGAGTGCCCATATTTGAGCATCGCCGATCGTGCCTCGAATCGCTTCCTGCCAACCCGCCCCGGCGAGGGATCCTCCCAAGCTCTGACAGGGAGAGGGGTGCTCGGGGAGAAATTCATGAACCGGGGCGTCGAGATCATTGGGGACCAGTGCTGATCAATGCCTTTGACGGAGAACGAAGGTCCTCTGAATACCACCTCACCGATTCTAGACCATCTTCGACCTCATTGGGATCCAGGATGCCGCTGCCAGCGGGCTGCCGGCGATCCCAGCTTTTTGGTCTTCGACGAGAGGCGATCCTCTCCAGGTACTCCGCATTTCTTACTTCTTGACAGCCAGGCCTTGGTGCGGCTCTATGAGTTTTCTGCCCTTTCTGCCCGTCCCGTCCAGTCTCCTCGTGTGCCGATCTCCTCTCGGGGGAACCTTGCAGCTTTGAGCTGAGTCTCGTCGGCGTCGTCGTTGGCAGTCCAACCGGCGGTGTCCTGGCAATATCTTTCTTGTTTTTTATGCAGATGTTGCCCAAAAGAGGGGCTGAGGAAGCGCTGTCCCGTGTGATACAGTACCATCTCCCATCCTGGCTGCTGGTGAATCGGCGGGTCTCTGTGGGTGAACAAGTGTTCATGGGCCCAGAGGGCATTGTATGCGTCGACTGCGGAGAGTCTCTCCGGCCATGAAGCTCAGAGCCAAAGTCAGTATTTTCGTCCCGTCATCCATCTCCGGACGTCGCCAGAAAGTTCATCGACTTCCGATCTCCTCGCTCCCGGTCAAGTCCTTCCCTGCCCGAGAGGGGCCCGCGAGCCCAAGACACACCGATGACGGGTGCCGACGGAGCCACGGCACGTTGAAGGTCTCAGCGGAACTTTGTCCGTCTCCGAAAGGACGCGATGCCGAGGCGTGAAGAGGATCCTGTCTTACTGGACGGCATATCGTCCACTCTCGTCCGGGGGGTGGCAGTAACTCCATGCAATCTCCTTTCCATATCGTCCTGCGCGCTAGGCGCGCAGTGTCTCCTCGTTAAAGCAATACCGACTTTTCCTTCTGCCCTGCCCCCTCCTCACCTCATCGTCCGCATTGCGCTTCATCTCGCGATAGTTCCTACGTCGTTCCCACCCCGGAGGGTCCCGCCGGCACAGCGGACCTTCAGTCCCAAACGGGAGGAACGCTGACTTTACCAACCGAGAAGGTGTTGACCGGGAGGGGGGGGAGGGTGTGCGCGCGTGTGGGATCTTCGGGGTCTAGACGCGGCATCGACCAGATGGCATGCAGCACCACTGTACAATGATGACAGCCCGCGCACGCTTGACCGCCGGGAGAGCAGATTAAGGGCCTGTCTTCGATCTGCAACCTTGGAAATACCCTTGCGAATCTGGAGCTTTGCTGTAGGTTCTGGAAGCCCGATGACGATGGGAGTGTACGTTGGGAAAAGCGGGCACGCATACATAGTAGCATCGCCAAGCTGGGGGTGGCTCTTTCAGTCTGCGAGTCCCAACCTCGTTTCGCTGGGTGTCGTGGGGAGGATGTGCGTCTCAGCAATGCAACGACGAGACGGTCTGGTTGTCTCGTTGTGTTACAAGACATAAAATCCACCACGTACTTGATGCGAGTGCACCGTTGCCTCATCTCTCACACATTACCAGAAAAAATGAGGTCGTCATGGTTATTGAGGCTACACTAGGGGTCAGCCAAACTAGTCCAAGACCCTGAGATTAAGGGTGTAGTGCTAGGCCTCTCATGCAGGGTGAAGTAACCTCACGTGATAGGTGTCTGGCTGCACAGCTGACGAGGGGTCCTGGGGGAGCTTGCTGACTTAGGAACGGGATGGAAGTGCCAAGACACATCCTATTGATGCCCATTTCATCTATTTTGCCGAATTTCAAGATTTCGTCTGTTTTGTGACAAAGCGAGGGTCCGGGGTCGTGACCCTCGTGATGCCGCACTCGTCCCGCGGCACCCCGCTCCGGTGCGGCGGGGCCGCGGCGCGTGCTATTCCTTCGGAGGATTTGCTCCGGGAGCAGAAGATTCCAGCAAGCAATGCAGGGTCGCGGGACCTTATGGTTTGCGATAATATCCTCAGGCGAATACAGCTTCCATTCATCTGATCACTATCAATACGGGATCGGACCAATGCTGCCGCGGAAGCATAATCTTGGCTCACCTGATCGGTAGCGAGGGTCAGCCCGCGTAGTAGACATAGGCAAGCTCTCGATGTAAATTTTAGACAGTTGTGGGGGACGCCGTCGACGACCCCGCGCGTCGGAGCTGGTCACCGAAGCCGGTGGAAGTCCGGCGCCGGGATGTCGTCGATGGAAGTCCACCAAACACCGAATCCATGCACCTTGCCCGTACCGGCATCCTGGATTGGTCAGCTGTCTGGCGGGAAGGGAATGATTTGCGACATATTTTGTCCGTTTTTGACGGTGCAGATTAGTATTACCTCGAGCTTAATCACCAAATATGGTTACATCCACGCAGCTCCCTCTGAAATTGGTTCCTGACCTTGCCTGCATCCCGGGATATGCTGCTCCCTATTCTAGACTTTTGCACGAAACGTTTCAACACAACCTCTTACCAATGATATTACATGCCGATGGTATTCTATATCAACACTATATCAACACTACACCGCATTTGTAACGGAAAGGTGTTGTAGAGTCACCACTTAGGGTGGAAAAGACATAAGGAAAACGGCTTAGATTTCTATGTGCAGGATTGCCTTGTTTAAAACAAATAAATATGTATTTTGCGTAGTGGATCTGCATAAAGGGACTGGACTAATAGTTAATCTAGGCCTGGCGCAAATCTCATAAGGCTATATAATACATATAAGGGTATTATAATATACCCCCCTAAGTAGATCAATAGATTCTAACTATTATATGTTTAATAATAGCTATATATAAAAGAATTACTTTAAAAAAATAAATAAAAATATAAATATTTACTTTTAAAATAATAAATATAAAAGAAATAGTTATATAATACTATATTTAGTTATTAATAATAAAAAAACTACTTTTTTTCTTTTTATTACCTTTAAATAATTTAATTAAATTAATAGCTTTTAATTAGCTAATTAATTATTAGGTTAAATACTTATTTTTTTTAATAATATTATTTTTTTTTAGCTTAATAAAAAAGTCTTTTTTTTTCTTTTTTTTTTATTTATAATAATAATAATTATACGTTTAAAATATTATTGTTTTTACTATATATATATGTATTCGCTTATATTATAGGCTCTTTATATAATACTAACGTTTAAGAATAGATGCCTTTAAAATCTAATAAGAAGGCTATTATGTATACCTATATTGCCATGGCGTATATAGCTTAACTTAAGAAGTGTAACAAAGTATGTAGAGGTGACAGGGAAAGCGGTAGCTCCTTTGATCCCCTTAGTGACTAGCCTGTGGTCTCTCCTCCTCTTGTATATCTATCTTTTATTTAGGTCCTTTGTATCTCAAGTGGTACTGATGTGTAAGAGTAGACTCCTCTTGTTAGAGGCTATGGTGGCAGGGAGGTTAATACTAAAGAGGACGGCTTATAGCCTCCTTTTCTAGCTGACCTCCCTGTAGGTACCACAGGTGAGGATAAGGATGATTTAGAGTTGCTTCTCTCCTTTAGCGCCTAAGCCTGCTTTAATATAGTCTTAAGGGCCTTTTGTGATTAGTAGCTAGCTAGTATATTATATTTTTTCTATTTAACTTAAACTTTTTACTAATTTTATTAAATAGAGATAGCTGCTTTTGGGTTTGTGTTAAGGGAGGAGGTGGAGGAGGAGGAGGAGGATGAAGAGGAGGAGGAGAAGGAGGTATGCGCTAGGACCTTAGAGCCTGCCTTCTGAAGAGACTTTGAGTGCTTATGGTGCGTTTAGAGTACACTATATGGTAACTCTTTAGGTTAATATATACCAGTAAGCAGTAACTAGACCTTTAAGTATTAGCGTTATACGCTTAGTAAGACCCCTTATATTATAATCGTTAAAGGTTCTAAGCTTTATTATTTAACCTAAGAGTTTTTAATTATAAAGTATAGTAATATAGCTTTAAGTATATATTTTTATATATAATATTTATTTATTTAATTTTAATTATTTTTATAGATTTTTAGCTAAGTAATTAGTATATTATGAAGCTATATTATGTTTAAGTAGACCTTTCTTTAAGGGGATATTTAACGTAGTATATAGAAGTGTAGTAAGATAGTACTAGTATTACCTAGTAAGAATATACTAGTTAGTTTAGCTTTGTTTAGTAGTCTTACCTTTAGTATAGCTATTATTGTTATAAATAAGGGTTAAGTAGATGCTATTTAGGCTATAATTGATAGCCTTATTAATTAGTTAATGCTTGTATTAACTATGCCTATGTACTAGCTTCTTATAGACTAGTACATAGTACTTCTAGGGGGTTAGTAGTACTGAAAAAACTTCTTTCTTAGGCTCTTATTAGAAGTGAAGGCTTGTAGGCTATAAATAGTAATTTTAAATAGCTTGTAGGTATTCTTTTTTTACTAATACTTCTTTTTTAGCGTATATGATCTTTATTTGTGTATTTTATAAGTTAAGGAGTACTTTAAAGTGCTTAAATTTTGTTTTAGTAAGGTTCTTGGTGAGACTATTTGTTAGTATATTATCTGTTAGTATGTATATGACGTTAAATGAACGTTTACTATATTCTTATTAAAGCTATATATTCTGAATATTAATATGCTATAAATAGGTTAAAATTTAGTTACTTTTGTTTATAATAAGATAAATAGTTTGATTATTATTATAATTAATCTTTTATATATTACTAAGCTTAAGTTATATATTTTAGAAAAGACGCTTAAGAGTAATAGTTTTTTTTATAATATATTTAAGGCTAAGGAGCTTAGCTTTAGTTGTTAATGTTATAATAGTGTTTTACTAAGTAGCCTTTTACTAGATTAGACCTCTAAAAAGTAAGATAATGTATTCTTAGGATGATCTTTATGTCTTATTATTATTTGTGAATAAAGCATCACTTGTAATCAGTAGTGCTTATATACCTCTTGAGGTATTGAAGCATATTGCTAGGTATTAAGTGTAATATAGGTATTTAATGACTTAGTTTGTTGCTTGTTGGTAGATATATAAGGGGTTTGTTAGGAATTATGAAAGTAGAGTATATATAAATGTGATGTTAGGTTAGATTATTATTGCGGTATAAAGGATTGATTTGACTTTTTCTTGGAAACGCTTTATATTAGCTAGGGTTATTTAAAGGTTATTCTTTTTAAGTGTGATTGTTAGTAATAGGGTAGTTAGTGCCTTTGAGTTAATAAGGTTAAATTTTTTGGTAATTTGCTTGATATATTGGTTGTAGGCTAAATAGATCTTTTACTTTAGCTAATTGTATAAGATCTATATACTTAGATATTATTTAGCTAGGCCTTGGTCTTTTACCTTATATGTTGTTTGGATTCCTTTTATAATCTTTTTTGTATCTCTTATATAAGACTTATAATAAAGTATAAGGATATTATTAATATAAAAAAAGAGAAGTATTTTCTTGTCTAAGGTCTGAAAGAGATATAGGTCTTTGCTTGTAGCCTTTATCTTAAAATGGTATAGGGTACCTAAGAGTTCTTTATACTAAAGGAGGGGTATGTCTCTAAGACTATAGAGTATATATTGTAATTTGATGATTTTGTCTAGTATTTTAAAGCTATCTAGGAGAAAATATACAATAAATAGTTTATTTAGTCCTTTCTTAGTATTTAGAAACGCGTTAACTATATTGAATTGGTGTATTTTAAGGTTAAATTTAGCTATAATAGCTATTATAATATAAAAGGTTTATGCTATAAGTGTTATTATGTATATCTATTTAAGAGGATACTTTTTTTATATATTACCTTTTATATAGATTTACGTTTTATAACAATTAAAAAGATTGTCCTGGTCTATTTTATATAAGAAGATTTACTTTAGGAGAATTGGTTTCTAAGTAACTTTACTCTGGTTTATTACCTTCTAAGTACCTATTTACTTAAGCTTCTAAATCTTAGTTATTGCTACTTATAAGAAAAAGTCTTAATATAGCTAAGGAAGGTTCAAAAGCTTTTTTTAGTTTTTTAGTAAAAATAATAGCTCTTTTATTTTTTTTTTGTTATATAGTTTTAGTATCTTTTAGGTATACTTTACTTAGATAATTAATATATAGATATAACTATAGATTATTTGGTGTTTAGTAGCCTTTTTATTTAGTACTTTTTGCCTTTTTAGTAAAAAAGTATTAAAGAATGTGTTTTAGCTTTGTTTTAAATATAGGAATATAGAGAAGTAGTTGGTGTTTTTTGTTTTATTAAATTAGCCTATTACTGCTAGTTCTGGTAATAGGCCTTGTTAGCGCTGGCTTTGTTGGGTTAAGGTATTGTAGTTTAAGCTGTCCTGATTACTAGTACCTAATCTTTGTTTTTAGTTAGTATAGTTTATAGATGTTAATCTTAAACGTGTTGTTAGTTCTTTTTTTGCTTTGCTTTTTTTGTTTAGGGGTAAATTAGTATAAATAATAATCTTATTTTTAATTACTTTGGTTAAGTAATTAACTTCTTTGGATTCTAATACGTCTTTATTTACTATAGTTTAGTCTTTGATAGTTATTGTTGTTCTAATCTTTTAATCTAGGACGTCTCTTAGTTCAGGTAAAGGTTCAAGGGTTAATAGCTACTTTTCTTATTAAATATAGTTTACTTTACAATTATTTTGTTTTTTTTTATCTAGAAATATTATTTTTAGTGTAAGAGTAAGTAGTAAGGGCTATTGTAAAGGGTATTCTTTTTATAGGATTAAAGTAATATTAACCTCTTTTATAATATCTAGAACATAGAATTCTAGGTTATAAGTTATGCTTAGGTATTGTATGTTATTTGTAATTATTTATATTTTCTTAGCTAGGATTATTACTTTTATGTTGTTTTTCTTGTAGAATTAGTTCTTATTAAATGTTATATTCTGTGTAATTATGATTTGCTAAAGTAAAAGAATTTATATTTGGTATAGGTTATGGGTATTTTGAATGTAGCCTACTAAGTATCTAATATAGCCCCTTGGTTCCACCTTGAAGTATCGTTTTCCTATGTCTCTCTCTTGGTCCCTTTAAACAGGGTATGCTTAGTAGTTATATGCATAAAGCTATTCCTATTATAGATATAAGTCTTAACTAAGGGTTACTTAGTATTAAGGTTATTATTAGCAAAAATATTATTTAAACTATTTCTTTTTTTTCTTGATTAGGTAAAGCTAAGTGTTGTGTTAAAGGGGGCTAATATTATAGAAGTATATGCTGGCTATTACTGCTTTAACTTATAGTTTATATGGGAGGCTTGCTCTAGAAAGTAGTTTAATACCTCTAGTTATTGCTTTCTGGCTAGCCCTTTTAGTTTTACTATTTAGTTTCTTTGTGTGTAGAAGGGTAGTCTTAACCTTGATCCCCTTTTCTTCTATTTATTGTTAGAACTTTATATTACTATTAATTACTATAATAGAGTAGTCTATATCTTGCTTTATTTTACATAAAGTAAGGCTATATTACTTTACTACTTATTGCTTAAAGATATATAGAACTCTAAATATACTTTTATAGGTTTTTAATACTTTTAGAAATCTGAAGAGTTAGTTGGTGTATTTGTTTTTAATTACTATAAGCTATAAGTTCTTATTATACCCTTTAGGGTAATCAAAGAGGTCCTAAGTGATTCTGTAGTATAGGCAAAATAACCTTTATTTTAATCTTTATCTTAAGACTATTTTTTTTGTATAGGCTGTTTAGTAATAGGAGTATTTTAATCTCTTGTAGGCCTTGATCTTTACCCCCTAAGCGTTTAAGACTAATTACTTAAGTGCCTAGGGTTCTAGGTGGTTGCCTTGTAGGTGCTAGAGCTAGGTGGGGTTTGAGCGAGTACTCTTTTTATAGCGTGAAGGTTGTGTAGGAGTGTTATAGTAAGGTAGCCTTATTGTGTTAATATTAACTATAAATGCGTTATTTATTAGGATTTATGTATAAGAAGAGTAGTTAAAAAGAGGCTTATATTTAAAGAAAGTAATATTTACTTTTTATATAAGTTGTTTAACTATAAAGCCGTTTGAATACCCTTTGTATTAGAGGGTATAATCTAGCCTTAAGTACTAAATACTTATTATATAAAGTAAAGCTTTTAATATAACATTTATATAAAAGTTCTTTATATATATTATATTTTTAAGTATAAGGTCTTAGTTTATTTTATTTTAATTTTTAAGAATCCCTTTAATTATATGTTTACTTTTTATATAAATAAGGTATAAAGCAGTACTTAAGTTAACTTGTTAATTACTTTCCTTAACTGCTTGGACTGTGCCTGGCTCTAGGAGGGATATATTATTTACTAGGTAGGTGGCTCTATAGTTATTTAATATAGTGTTGTGTAAAAGGATATATGGGTTAAAGTATAGAGTAGTAAAGATACTATAAACTTTCTTTTTTTAAGTAGCTTTATTTAGGTTTAGTTAAAGTAAAGTAGGGTTAATAATATATGTAATAACTTTTAATAGTAAGTTATTACTAGGTCTATTATTATTATTTTTGTTATTATTAACTTTATTGTTATATCTCCTAAGATCTCTTCTCTAGGATAAAGGGATTACCTAGAGCTACCCTTTCTGAGCAAGTTTAGCTTAGAGGTTTATATTTTGAGGGTTATTAATTTAATTACAGATTTATTATGTATTATTATTAGTAATTAAGGCTGGTCTAGGTAAGTAGCTAGTAAGGGCTTTCTTTATATAGGTATATTTAAGTAGAGGCTAGTAGTGTAAATAGCTATAAATATATGTTTTATTTAAGTTCTTTAGTAAGAAGCAGTATATATTATTTTTAGTTAATATAATAGGATAACTTGTTAAGGTTATATAAATACTAGGCTTTTTTTTATAGTACTTTATTATTAATAAGTCTTTTTATAAGACATTAATTAAGATTATTATATAGTCATTTAGGTTTTTAACTAAGAGGCTTATTATCTTATTTTGGATAATTTCTATGAGTTTATAAGTTACTTAAGATAAAGCAATTTTATATAATACTGCTCTTAGAAAGGTTCTTGAAGTAAAGGTACCTTGGACTTTTAATAGGTCTAGGATTTTTGTATAAAAGTAAGAATTTTATTATTCTATTAATTAGATAAATAAGTTAATACTTAAGGCTATTTGATTTAATAAAGCTAAATATTTTTTTTAAATAATAGTCTAGCTAGATAAGTTATTTAGTATATATTATTGCTTAAGAATTTTAAGTATTAAGTAAAGTATTATTTAGTTTTATGTTAAAGCTTTTATTTAAGCTAGTTTAAAAAGTAATTTAGTAACTAATATTTTTATTTATATATTAATTATATTAAATGCTTTTTTTTATTATTTTTAAATAGCTTTTTTTATATTAGTGTTTAAGATATATATTTAGTATATAACTTTAACGTTTAAATTAGTTATTATTAGAAAAAGTTTATTATTAGTTTATTTAAGATTTATGTTAATAATAAATTTATTAAGGGTAAAAATTTTTAAAGTATTTAGAATTTTATTAAAATATTTAAGTTTACTTTTTTTTATTTATTTAAGTCTATTTAAGTTAATGAATTCCTAGATATATTTTAACTTTACTTTAAGCTAAAAAGTTATATACTATAAAAGCTAATTACTTTATATTTTAAGTTTTTTTATAGCCTTAATAAAAATAGATATATTAGAGATATTAGTTTAAGAGAATAGAAATAATTTATTTAAGAGAGATTTTCTAGCTTATAGTATACTCTAAATATAGTAGTTTAAAGGTATAATATAAGCTAGGCTTATAACTGTTATAGAGTTACCACTTAGGGTAAAAAAGATATAAAGAAAACAGCTTAGATTTCTATATGTAGAATTACTTTGTTCAAAATAAATAAATACGTATCCTGCGTGGTGGATCTGCACAAAGGGACTGGACTAATAGTTAATCCGGGCCCGGCGTAAATCTCACAAGGCTGCGCGATGCGCGTGAGGGCATCGCGACAAAAGGAAAATATATATCTTACAAAGCGAAAGGGGATGAAGTCGAAGCTCCGCTGTAGTAGAGAAAAGACTTTCGTTTCGATGTGAAATCTCCTGAATTAGGCGAGGCGGAAGCAGTTGAAAAAGAGACGGCCATGCTAACTACCGAGCCAGCATTTCAGGCAATGGTTCTGTCTCATTATTGACACCATGGAACCCACCACGTCATTAAACCAGATTTCAGCTGCGCAGGAAGAAAGGGTCTTGTAGAATTCTCCGGTGTTAATTTGCTTAGAAAAACGGAAATAAATGCACAAACGCCTTGTAACCATCTTCCCATATCCACAAATTAACGTTGACCATTTTCAGTCCTCTCAGATGCTGCGTCTATTCTTCAGGGATTCTAGCGGGTCGTGCATGGCATCGTTCTTTAACTTAGGATACATCCTTTCTTGAAATTCTTCGCTTTTATATCAACTGCATCCTCGGCCTCTTTACTCTCGTCGCTATCCTCAGCGTTGGTGGCTAGAACTGGGGTAGTGGAGCTGTTTTCGGGGGTGCAAGAGCCAGCCGCAGTCACTTCGCCATTTGGGCTAAGAATCTCTTGGCCTTTCTCTTTTGGTACTCCCTGCCAGTATACGGTTTGTTTCAATAGTTTCGTCAAATGAGAATCGGAATGAAAGCAACAAAAGTCGGTGGCTAGAAATCTTTGACAGCGGCGATATCCAGAAAGATTCTGACACCCTCTTTGGACGACAGCAATCTTATATAACTTGGAGAACGATCTAAAGCGTGGCTGAGAACCAGTCTGAAGTAGCAATACCAACCAGTTGCTGTTCAGGTGACAATCAATCTTTTGTTCTACAATTTCACTATGGTTTGCACCCCAATCACAACCAAAGAATACACCGTTCTTCTCTGAAACGTGACTCATGGATTTGATCCAAGTTTAGCCTGGAACAACTGACCACGTCTCTCCTGTGAATTTCAAATGTCCAGCCAACCTCAGTGTCTCTGGGTCAACGTAGACTTTGAGACCTATTTTCTCCTGCCCAAGATTATACACCCGGAAAATCACATACAATATGTCGCTATCTTCTGCGACGACATTGTTTCTCATCTTTGGCGTATTAGCAGCTTCTCTCGGTTCGATGTAGACACTATAGAATAGGTTGTAGACTCACTCTCTGGTACTGGGCTTTGCTCATATAAAATGCCGTTTCGCAAGACATTGTCGTTGTCTTGACCTCTATGAAGTACTTGGGGACACGAGGTCGCAAAAGCCACCGTTCCCCCGCAAGGTAGCCTTTGTCAACTAGCAGGGACGTCAGCCTGCCGCTGAAGTCTTCGTACACTATGTCCGAAGTCTCTCGACCGCTCCACGGTTCCATCGACGCATAGTCCGGATGCACTGTCACGTATCTGCGGATGTTACTTTGCCAGTTGTTTCTGGAAAAGCCAGGTAATGGAGGTAATGGCGCTTCGTTTTCTGATAGGTGAGATAGCAACTCGAAGACCTGATGCGGATCCAGTCAGTCGTCGAGGACAGTCATAATTCAGAGCAAGTACTTACATAGAGCTCGCCTGCTGCGCCGATTTTGCAATCTCTTTCTAGCTGACTCGCCGAGTGCAGTCTGAGTTCTGTGTCGCCTTCGTTAGGTTGAAGACCAGTGTGCAACTGGCCAAGATCAAAGGCTCCGCAAAACGGTAACGCATTTGCCCTTACTCTTCGGCCTGCAGCGATCACCTTGTCCAAAAGTGAGGTGTAGGGAGCCTGGCTGTTAGCGTCATTCCGATAACCTCCAGACAAGGGAGTCTCCGAACTTTGTGAGACGAAGGTAGCTGACGGCCAGGCCGAACTCCGAGCAAATCGCGAGCGATGAACTGATGAGATGTTTGCAGCATCTTGAATGGTCGATGGGCTGGCCGCGAAGGGTATGGGTGTCTCCGGGTCCTCTGATTCGTCCTCGCTCGGATCATTCGTGTTGTTGTCTATTCTCCTGTCTGAAACTGATACTGGCGTTGCCGAAAGAGCCGTGTTCAGGGCCACAGCTTCGTCGACATTCGCAACTTCGACCTTCGATATGCCATTGTCCTCAAGGGCTCGATGGAGCATCGCAGGCGGCGCCAAAACAATGTTTTTCGTCGTGTTTACGGCGTTTTTTGTGACATCTTGAGACAATTGTGTGACCGGGTGTCTCATCATCCAATCGAGAAGCCTGTGTGGCAAAAAACTGGTGAACATGTACTCCTGCTGATATTTCTCTCGTGGCACGTATATCTTAAGACCGGATGGAGTCTCGTCAATGTGCAGGCTTGTTTGCGCGCCCTCGACAGTAAAAGAAGTCCCGCCTTGCACAAGACAGAGACCCGAAGAGATGCCTTCGGTTTCACAAATTTGTGCTGATCTCAGCACAGCGTAGAAGGAGTCCATGTCTTGTCTGTTTTGGCAACGAGGGCTTTCGAAGTGTGCCGCAACTCTTTCCATCGGATCAGCATGCGTTCGTGCGACCTTCAAATTAATCGTATTACCAACCTGAGAAGAGCATGGGCCCGGTTTCGAATCTGTCGTTGCGGATTTGCTGTGGGAGTTGCTGTTCCGCCTTGGAAGGAGGTAATCTCCTTCACACAACGTGAAAGATATCTATCCTCCAACTGCGTCCACTCAATAAATGGACGTAGCCGGGCAACTTGTTCTAGTGTAAAGTCGAGGAATCTTGCTTTGTTCTCAAATGATGACCTCAGAGATTCGCGGTCGACGATGCAAAATTCCGTCGCTACGGTTTCAACCGTGACACCGTCGTTGGGGTGCGCGATGGGGAAGATCCGAGACTTCAATACGTCTCGGGAGCTTGGGGGTTTTGGCACAGAAGAAAGTAGGGAGTTGACAACCCATATAGAGTCCTTGATCTACGAGGACGTTGTGGAGGCCCTCGTTGCAATATTCTTTAGGTCGTCGATTGCCATCGAGAGATCCAGTGGTTTGACACCTAGGAAGTCGACAAAGAAAAATTTCAAATCTTCGTATTCGTCGTTGAGGGAGACTCTTCCGCTCAGTTTCGTTGTGTTTGACCACACACACTGAGATGGTTTATGCCACGCTAGCCCACCATCTGATGTGACATATATCAGGGTTTCGTCCTCGAAGAGTGATCTAGAGTAAGAAAGTCAATCGCCGTGCGAAGAGCGCTTTCAGTCAGGGTGGGAGTGCATGCTTTGACTTATCATCATGAACCACGGATGGATCTTCACATAAAGCATTCAAAGCTTTGTAAATCGTCCCAATCCGATCTGAGTCATCGCATTTCGAGGCCTTGAGCTCTCTCAACTCGTCAAGGAGAATTGCCCACGTGCAATCCTCAATGCCAATCATGCTTCTGAACAGGTTCAAGTAAATGGTATTGTTTTCGCCGTTGGGTCCAAGCCAAGGTTGGTAAAGCCGCTCCAGAGCGAATTTGGTTCTCATGACCAGAGGTGCCGTCCAGACACATTCATCAGGCAGAGCCCATTTGTAATTCCCGTTCCCCAGCGGAACGTAAATGCATCTTCTCGTTCGAAATGTGTTTCTACAGCCGTTAGAAATCTGCTTGAATTTGATTCGACTACTTCATACCTGATATGCTCTGCAGCAGCGACTCGACCGTCACTTTCATGGTACTGTATGTGGATGTGTTGATACAATTCGAACAATCGCCCTGTCCTTGTGGAATTCATGGAAAATACGTAAGCGTCTATAAAACGATTGAGTATGACCAGAGCAAACTCCAGATCGTTCTTAGGCTGCCCCACAGCAAGCTTTGACAGCAGAAGCTTCCATTTCGGCGGAATAGCCTCGTGAACTTCCCGGGTTTCAAGCCACAGCCAAGGGAAAAACCCGCCCTCCTCGATGAAACGCGCCACGCGTTCTGTTAGCCTGCGAATAGGAAAGTAAGTTTCTTCCAGAGGAATTTTACGTTTGCCTTGGCATTGAACCATCGAAGTCTGGAGGCAACGAATTTCGCGATCATCAAGTTGCCCTAAGCGTGCGTGCGTGTACCATTGCACAACGCAACTCATAAACTTATCTGGCCTGTGCTTCTGGATGTACTGCGATTCCTCAGCAAGAAACAATGTCGAGGAAAACACACTGGATGTAAACCGGATGTCGATGTGTGTCTTGACCCCAAGTCTTTCGCCGAACCATGCACGCCACGACATCGTCCGGCCTTTCGGAGCTGCTGGTTCGTCTTCAAAGTATTTCCTGTTGACAAACGGAACGGTCCAACCAGTTGCGCCGTCTCCAGGGTTTGTTCCCGGGCTTGTCTCTTTGAATACTTCCATAGCGCCGTGGGTGTCGTCGGTCGCCAAGTACATAGTCAGCTGACCGGGCCTCTGAGATTTCCCACGATGGTTGAAGATAGCTATATCTTCGTATGGGGACGCTCCCAAAGCCAAATTTTCAGTCATGTAGAGAAACTTGAGGTGGTCTTTGGAAGCTTCGATGGTGAAATTTGGATGTGTGTCCGTCTTGTAACTTTGCAGAATATGCCGGCGCACCATTCCTAACTGAGCAGTGGTGACACCCAAGGACTTGAAAAGAAGAATCCTCCGTTTATTCGTCACTCTCCTTGAGAGAATTCTCAGCCCGACATCAGTTGGGACATTCAAGCCGTCGATTTGAGCGAAATAGATTGGTACTGACGAAGCAGACACCCACGATCCATCCTCAAGAGGTATAAGGTCCAACTTGACAAGGTGAGCGGTGATTTGAGGTATCTTTCTGACGAAAGCTGCATTCAGAAGGTTTGCTGCTCGTTCATGCCAGCTTTCTGGAGTGTCTGGCGACTTCATCCGAGACGATTCCGCGTTTCCCAAATCCGCTCTCAGCCAGTCAACAGTCCGCAAGTAATCTACATTTTGCAGCCCGTAACTTCCAAGAACACGAAGTTCGGTTCTGCTGTACCGTCGTGAAATAACCTGTGCTGGGTCGCCATCGTCGAACAGTGGGTTTCCGTGCTCATCAAGGCCTTCATGCGTCATACGGAAAAGCTCCGTTACTGTTCGCGGGACGAAACCCTTGTGATCATAAAACACGGGCGCGGATCTCAGTAGTGTAGCGATCTTCTCAACCAAGCCAAGCCAAAACGAATCCCAAGAGTCATTTTGCCTATCTGGTAGGAACTGGACCCATCGATATCGCAATGTCTCATGTGCGAGGAACTGGGTAACAGCGGTAACAAATGCTTCGCCAACAGCATGGCGCAGATCGATGTTACGAAGAGAATCCTTGACGATGTCTTGTCGGTTTCCATTGGTAACAAAGTCGGCTTGGATTAAGAATTTGAATCCAGCTGGCCTCATCGGGAGGAAGGCAAATACCTCTTGGGGTTCAATGATGGGTGCCGATGCCTCCGAAAGCGGGAAGGCGACGACGACTTCGGAAACCGAATACGCCTTGACTGCCTCTTCTGCCTCGGAGTAGGTTCTGTTGTCGTTTCTGGCAAGGTTCGTCGCACTTACGCGCGTGACGTGAAAGTGCTTGATTCGTTTCTGTGGCTGTCCGTTTATGGTATAGATACTCTCCAGCTTAGCCCGGTCTGGTTGAGGTTGAGTACACATATGTGTGACGGAAGTTGTCTGTCGTCCGTCGTCATCATAAAATTCGATGTGAATTCTTCGAATGTTCTTCAAAAACAAGAGGACAGTTTCTTGAACCTCGTCGAACTGTTTCCGGATTGCCTCTCGTGATTCCGCCACTGCAGTGCTGTTTTCAGTGTTGTGGAGATAGAGGGTGATCCTTGTCAATGGTGACTCCAACACTTCATCAGTCTCCTCCCATACCGGCGTGATCATGCCCAGCCCAGACTCCCCCTTCTTATGTCTAAAGGTAAATGAGAAGGCTTCTGACTGGATGTGTGCTTTCCATGCTACCATGAAGATAGACTTGAAACCGATGCCCTTCTCGCCAATATAGCCCTGGGCCCCTGTTTTGGAGCTTTGTGCGACCGAGCAAATCGCCATTAGGTTTTCGTGAGTAAAACCATCCTCATTGCATTCGATGACAATCCGATGCGGGAAAACGCGGAAGGAGACAAATGGTACGAAGCCTGATGCTGCAGCTCTACTGTACTGATTGTCGTCGGCGTTCTGGAGGAGCTCAAAAATGAAACGCGCCTTGCTCGAGTACAGGTTCTTTGCTAACCTATTGATCCATGTTAACTTGAAGTTCAAAAATTTCTGAATAGGGACTACATGCGTGATAATGCTGAGTCCACCCAGCACACCCAGGTTATGAAAAGCAGTTTCGATCTCGCGGCGTGCCTCCAGATCATTGATATGCTGCAGAGTCTCCTCTGCGATATATCCGTGCTTTTTTGCAATTTTCTGCACCAATTCTTTGGCCAGTCGGCGATCGTCTGAGACAGCCATGGGCAGGAAGTTGGATAGAGCAATTCGAGCAGAGCTAGCGACACTTTGTAAAAAGGTTTGACACAAGGAGGGTCTTGAACTATGGTAATGGAGATCGGGATGGCCTGGAATAACGACACAGCAGATGGGAACCAGTTAACAATTAAAAGGCCAGAAAGCTGAGCTTTCCCAAAATGTAGAGTCGACCGGCGCTCCGTGTGAGCATGAATAATTGTTTAATACAACATCCCTGCAATTATTCAAGGTATACTGTGGTGTGGGTGGCCCATGTAACGCTAGAAAGACGTTGTGATTCGCCTCTTGACGAAAGATCCTTACCTGAACGACGAACACTTGCACCAACAACCAACAACCCCTTAATTCATGTTACAGCTTCCCATGCATCTTGACGGCGCGCCGTCCCAATCTAGCACTTTCTATCCACCGTGAGATGAGCGGTCTCTTGCGTGAGGCAAGAGAGGTTGTCTCCGCGAAGGCACCAGAGGTTTTCGCCATGAATTCATGTCCTAAACCCGGAAGCAACCTCAATCCAGCAGAAATTCCCCAGTCCACCCGTATAGATAGTGTAAGGTTTATCTGGCTTCAGAACTTGAGTGCGGGCTCAGAACGTAGGAGCGTCTCGGTCTCGCTCGGGAGATTGACAGTGTTGAAGGGCACACACGCTCCAGCTGACCAGGTTCGACAAAAAACCGGAACGACGCCGAGATGTCGTTTGGGAGCATCGCAGCTTGGCCAAATGCTTCTTGAGCTGAGCCATTTCAGAAATACGACCGTCCCCCAGTGACGGTCTGGCATCCAAGCTCCATCCAGCCGTAGTTGGGAGCCGTCGCGCTCGCCGAGAAAGACCTGCAGCGCCTCAGGCGAGGCGAGCACGACGAATTGGAAGACCGTGTCGTTGGGGATCTGCTGCGAGTTCGAGTCCCGAGTCCCCAGGTAGATGTCGAAGGACTGGTTGACGATGCAGATGGCGGGCCAAAGGCCATCCTCTTGACGGATCAGGCCCAGCTCGTCCTGGGAGCTTGGAGTTGACATGTCCTCAAGGTCTTGCAGTGCGTTAAAAATGAAAAAAAGGTGTGCACTGGAGCTGAAAAGTGGGCGTTGGTAGCCTCGAAGTCGGCAGGGGACTCTCTTTACGCAAGGGGCACGCTAGGCAGGTTGAGAAGCAGGGGCATTTCTGCGTGAAAATTGCACTTGCGCTCGCTGCCGTGGGGCGGCGGGTGCGCGTTGTAGGTGTGGACATCCTCGAGGAGGGAATTGAGGATAGCATATTGGGAGGGCGGTGTGGCTAAGATGTGCTGGCTGGGACGTCATTGTGAAGATTCTTGGGTTCCCGCCGCGATGGCTTACAGATGTTGTGTGGATTTTCGGCTATGATTAGGTTAGTGACAAAATCTGGAGTTGGAAACTACTACTTAATTACTCACCCTACTCACCCAACTCACCACAAATATCACCTGGGGAGTCTACAAAGCAGTCAGAGCGAGGTGAGTGGCTGGGTGAGTTGGTTGCACTCGAAAGACTTATTAGCTGTTTGCCACTTGTGAAATCAAAGTAAGAAACTTCACACCGTAATATTGAGAAGGAACCGAGTACTACAGTACTACGGAGAACGCCGCGACTACGACTTGTAAGAGCACCTTGTTGCTGTTGAGCAGTACCTAAAGAAGACTTGGGGTTTTTTATGGTCTAGTCCACATCGACGTCTTCATGACATCGAGGTTTGGGCCCGGGACGCCTGCTTGCTGAATTCCTTGAGAACAGCAGGGGCATCGGGAGCGAGGTTGCGAAGGGCTTAAAAGAGATGTATGGTCTCTTGCTCATTGGTCTTCTTGGTCTCCCACTTGGCCAAAGCCTGGTAGAATCCCTGGACAGCGTTGACCGAGTTGTTGAGCTGTTGCTTGGTGGAGAAATCACCGTCGAGAACCACGGGGTTTTGCGACTGTTTCCGGCTTGGGAGTGACAGAAGACTTGGCGAGAGTCTTCTAGCCGCTGGCGAATTGGCCATTGGGAGTGCCAAACTGATTGCCACCCATGTTGAGATCGAGTTCGTCGGATTCGTCGGAATCAGCGTCAGTAAAATTGTCGATTTCGTTGGAATTCTCGATGATCTCGCCGGTGCTTGTCGATGGAATCGCGGGTGTCCACTTCGTAGCGGGTTGAGACCACATGTATTGGAAAGGTAACGTGTTGGCCTTCTTCGAAAAAAGGTGGCTGCTAGGACAAGGATGAGGGTGGCCTGGGAGATGGTGATCGATGTAGTGTTTTCTCTCCTGAAAGACTGTATTCCATATTAACACATACCGCCTGTGTAATGGAAAGGAAAGATCTCGTGAGGCGCCAGCGGGTGAAGTCAAGGTTCTGCTGCAGTAGAAAATTAGGTAACCTCTTGGACTAGGTGAAACGGGCTAGTTGAAAAAGACAGATTTTAGGCAGTGGTTATCGTCCATTATTGATACCATGCGAGTTCAATCGCGACTGGGGATGCTGCTTTGGACGGATCCAAGAGCCCACACTAACCCAACCGGCAGACTAAGTGGAGATTGTGGAGTATATAAGGTCTGGCGGCGCCAGTTCTCTCAACTAACTATCACTGGATGAAAACATCCACCAATCCCCGATAGTCTAGTGGTGAGGATATCTGCTTGTCATTGAAAAACGATTCGCAGGGGACCGGGGTTCAATTCCCCGTCGAGGAGATTCTTTTGCCTCATGTTCCAAAGGAACACGGTGTGATATTTTGTCATTGTTCATTTGATGGTTTTTGGTTTTCTCCGTCTACATGCGCTGACCGGAATTCTAGGCTCTCACGGTGTCTGTTTGGTCAAGGGTTCTGTACACTCTTCAACCAGTACTTCCGCGAGAACATCGGCGCACACATTCGCTCGATGAAGAACCCGACCTCTGGATTTGTCGAGTTCGCTTTTTCAAACTCGGCCAGAGCGTTTTGGTATACAGCTCTCGGCAGATTCCGTATCGTCTCCCGTCTGACAGCGAAGATACCCCCGTGCATTGCGCGAATAGCAGGCGGATGCCGTCCTCCGAGAAGTTTCGTTCATAACTCCCCCGGCGCATAGGGCGCGCGCTGCAAAGTCTTGATCTGACTCCACGTTATCCACAGCTTTTGCGCAGAGCTGTTCTAATCTACCCATTCCCAATCCGCCACATCGTGAAACAAGGCCGGGTTCAACGGCGATACATCGTCCTCTTCGACCATCCACGCCCTACGGACAATATCATCCGTTGTCTTCACCGCCGGCGACAGAAGATCGAACGGGTCCGCCTGCGTGAAGACTGTGACCTCGTCGAGGGCATCATAGTTGGTGACAATGTGGTAAAGGTGCGTGTGCCTCTCCCGTCCAATGTTTCGGAGTGGGATGTAGGCGCGGAAGGCGGCGTGCGGGACGTTGTCGCGGGTTTGTGGGATGCTGCCTTTGGAATAGATGTAGGTGAAGGACGAGACGGCGGCCCAGGGCTCGAAGGATTCTTTGTACCGCGCACAGACGATTCCTAGGTGCGAGGGGATGCAGCTAATGTTGCTAGGACGGGTACGGTGATGGCGACCATTTTGGCGGCGTCAGTTTTCCTCATCGCTGATGATGGGGAGATCGGAATCGGAAATGATGAAGGGGTGTTGAACTCCTCCAAGTATCCTCTCATTCCCTCTATTGTGAGGTATTGCCTGTTTCAAAAGTCTAGCAGCCCGAAAGACTGCAGCTGAACCTTAGCACTGCCGAAAAACCCCGTCAATGCAAAGTATGATTGGCCATCAAAGATCGCTCTCGACATCCAAAAGAAAAAAGAGGAAAGAAAAGAAAACCCCTCCATATCTCAAAGCAACTATGGTATGGTGTGTCGAAATGGTGACAGTGGAATAAAAATGAACTCAGATGGTCACACAGCATTGTTCTGGGCCACTTCGGATTGACTACCGTTAGCCCTCCAAACGCACCCCAACGTCCAGCATAGCCTGAAGATCTTCATGATTCATTTCTTCTTTTTCGGCTTCAACTTCAGTCATTCTCTTCCACCAGTAATCATGAATGAACTGGTCGAAAGGTTCTGGGTGACGCCGCAATCTCTTCCCAAACTCGGCCATTAGCCTTTCCAGAAGCTCTGCTGTATGTCGATCCTCTTCTTGTATCTCGACGACTTCTGCAGGCTCCATGACGCGGACTATATATGGTTCGTCGTATTCGAGGTCGTCAAACACATCACCATTCCAACCGCTGCAATAATCACAACATGTATGGCGCATTCCCAGTCTGTTAAAGGTGCATACGCGGATGATCTCGTGCACACATTGTTCGTGATGCTGGCTACTCATTTCATCCGGAGATGATTCGGGTAGATATTTAAGGCTGGGGATATCGTCTGGTTCCGTTTCGATAACGTGTTCTTGCATACTGAAGTAGCCTTTGGCGTACTTCGACGCCGGGCTACAGCCCTCAAGTGTGCAGTAACACACACAAGGATCTCTGGAGTTGTTGCCCAATATCCTTTGTACGGATTGGTGGCTTGACTGAGGAAGACGTGTCGGTGAGCCGTTTTCAAAGACTCTCAAGTTCCATTGCATTCCTAGGCAATATGCCAGGCGGTGTATAACCCGGAACCTGTGGGATTTTCCCGGACTAAAGCTGTAAAATCTGTGCGGTATTGGCCTGTAGATATCTGCTCCCCTCTCTTCGAACCAGTTGACCAAGGCCAGTTGATGTTCCACGCTGTAGCCTAGTCGTGGCAAGCCTACTAGGCCAATTACCATCAAGGGAGAATAAAAATTGGTGACATAGTCAACTTCAGTGAACCCAGCTTTGAACAAAGATTCGGCTAGAGTAAGGCTCATTCTTGTCGAGTGATAGATCGTCCCAGGCCGTACTCCGGCGTAACATTGAGGAATTTCGACATGTCGGATCTTTAGAAGTCTGATGACCTCTGTGGCGTTGTTTTGTATCAATGATGCCTTTTTCAGTAAAAGCTTGCCAATCTCTGTATCAGAGAGGTGCTTCAGAGCGAGTGACAGCAGGCGTGTTCTGCGACAACCAAGTTCGTTGCTCAGAAGTTCACATATTATACGTGACTGGATAATTCGTCTGTCTGGGATGAATCCAAAGTAATTACTCGTGTTTTCAAGATCCACGACTGCGTTTTGTCCGAGCAAAAGTCTGACAGATTCCACTTGTTGTAGACCAATGGCAACGTCGATAGCAGTTAGGCGATTCGAGTCCTGGACATCGATGATGGTTTTACAGGCGATTCTTGCAATCTCGAAAAGAACTTCAAGGCCTTTAGGCCAGCAAATAGCAATGTGAAGTGGTGTTTGGTTGTTGCGAGATCTTTCAAGAATCAAATCTGTCGACGAGACGAGCAGACGGCGAATATCGATTTCAGACTTTCTTATCAGTGCCTGAATGAGAGCTCCGTAGTCGAAAACTATTCATATCAGCTGCTCTGCTTTTACTTAACATCTGTAGGTATCCGCTATGCAATAGTGATTTCGCATGGCTTGGAGTCAAGCTTCGAGTAGTTGTGTAGGTGGGGTAGTGGAACTATACTTTAGACAGTTCCACAAAGCACATACTTACAGTCCAGTGAGTCTGAGAAAGACTGGTGAATGATAGACACAATGAGAGTAAGTGTTTGATCTACTCTATTACGCTTATCACACTGCCTTCCGTCAACAAACAGAGCATCCATACTCATGAGTTCTTTTGCCAGGGCTAGCCCTCCTTGTTCCATAGGTGTATGAGTTGGCGTATTCGATAGGAGCCTGTGGTCTGCCCAGCGATAGAAAAGATCTCGTAGCGGGTTCTAAGTTGGTTCAATGGTCAGCTCTTTATTGATGACGATCATTCATATAAGTTAAGCACAGACCCTTTAATATTTGCGTTGTCATTCAGGGGCACCCCCAGAGAGACTAGTTCTTTCAAAAAACCAATGTAGACATAAACGGTATTGATGTCCCAAGTGTAACTAAACATGGGCAAAGCCATCTGTGCTTTTTGGGTTAAAGAGTTGTTGCCGTTCGGGAACATTGACTTGGCCTACGTGTAGGAGGTTAAAGCCCATTTCGTCAACATCAGTCGGCCAGGCCCTTCCAGTCCTGAACATGTCATGGATCTCAATCAGACCCCGCGACAGTTCCTCACGTAGCTCTTGCTTTCCCACTGTTCGAAACCGAATTTTGTCGTTGATAGAGTTAGCAACACCGAGAGCTCCAGAACGTCGGTTCACAATTGCTCGGACGGTGAAGTTAGGCTTTACGTGTAGCTCACGCATGATGAAGCTGGAATACTGTATCGTCAACTTCCACTTGAAAAAAAAGCTGAGCAATTTGAAATTTCCACCGAATTTTCGACTCTTCTTGTTCAAAAAGAATAACGCGCATTGCTTGTCATGCTGCAGTGGTTGTTTCGTCAAGGATTTTAATCGTGTTCGCCGTAAGCCTGCTATGCAACTACATAGGAAGCTTGAAGGGCCCTGAAGAATTGGGAGCTCATTTTGTGATATCGCCGTTGTAAGGAGTTGTTGTCTTTGGCCTGGTCGCGGCAGAGTGGCAGTATCTGCAGTGGGAGAATCGCCGCTTCCTGAGTCAAGGGTGGAAGAACCTTCATGCGGTCGGCGATGAATCTCCTCAGGCTCTTGATGGTAGTGATGACACCCAATGAGGGGTTCTGATCGATTATGAAACTGATGCAGCAGACTTGATCTTGCAGGCTGAAAGGTAAGAGCGATTGCATTCTCAAACTTTTCAAGGCGCCCTTGCAACGAAAGATCGAGTTTTGCCAAGCTTTTCTCCACGACAGTCTCCATATCTGGAATAATGGCTGCTATTCGATCCTGGGTTTCTTTGGTTTGGGAAGAAATAGTCCTGGCGAGGTTGGCAGCCTCAATCTTTGTAGTTTCCTGCAGTTTTTTGGTCAAGTCACTGTGCATGTTTAGAACCTTCACGAGACTTTCTGCTCAACAACGCATTAAAAGAGACTTACTGATTCATTAAGAGCAAAAGACTTAGAAAAGCCGCCCGAAACTGTTCCATTTGTAACTTAAGACTGTCGAATCTGTCTTTCTGAAGCGGGTACTGCAATTGTCTAATTGCCATCTTCCCCTTTTCCCTGAGACCCTGCATGGTCAATTGTTGAGCATATTTGTTGCTGAGTGTTCTAAAGTCTTGAAGACAAACGTCGCAGGCATTGAAGCACTCCTGGAAAGAATTTGAGAGAGCCTGGTTAACGTTGTTGTATTCTTCGGCTCGGCTTTTGATAAGTTGCAGAAAAGCCTCCAATCGCCCAGCATGTTGTCCAAGCAGAAGAATGTCGACGTCTTTTGATCTGTAATCTTGGCAATAGATGTTGAGACCTTTGCAGACTGTGATCCCAAGGGATATGAGCCCGGCGACACCACTTGACAGAGAAACCGGATCCATGGTCGCAATCAGGCTGTCGAATCGCTGACTAGTCAGCGGGGGAGATCATGCAATGAAGTTGTAACGGAGCAAACGGTAAGCCATTGGATGAGGGAAGTCGCGGGGAAGACGGCTGCTGACTCCTCGACTTTTCTATGTATGCATGTCAGCCTGAACGAATGCCTCGGCATAGATGCACTGCCACGCAGTCTGTTTGGAAAGCCACAGATACCTGCATGAGACTTGAGAACGATGCCTATTGGCTGCATTAATTAGTGTGATTGAATAGCAAGTTGCCAAATGAAACTCAACCTTCTGACATTTACCGCGGAAGGGTTACTTGGCAACAATAGACTAGGATAGTGCTGTCATTCGAACCCATCTTTCAACAATTGTTACTGTAATCCAATATGCAATAGACTTGATGGTCTTGAGCAAACACTTGCTGAAGTTTGTCCGCAGGCACCAGAATCGGCGTTCAAAAGTAAGACGTCGTAATTGCGAATGCTTGCAGTGCGTTTTGGGCTCTTCGTATAGATCGCACTTTGCAATTGATCTTCGAGTGGCATGCTATGGCTTAGCGAGGTTAGATTGTATCCTTGAAAATGGAATATGTCTCTTCAAAAGAAGATTTGAGAATCATGTTACGTGACAATGCGAGCTATGGGCTCACGCTAATGAGACAGAAGCTGAATGCCGTGTGACCAAGACGCAAGTGGTGAAAATTGGGCAGTCATAGTATAATCTCATTTAAAGATCCTCGGCTGCCTTTGCTTCTTAAAACTCAATCAATAGATGTCACATTTGCACAAAGTTGGACAAACGTTTCTCAGACATAACCGTGTGGTTGCAAAAGACACGATTCAACATGCAGCGATATAGTTAATATACATGTTTGCAACTTCGAACTTACATCTGGAAATGCTCACTCTCAATCTGAGTCAGAAAGCCATGTTTGGTGGATAATCAATAGTTCTATGATGACATTCTATGAGTACAAATGTTGTACAATCTTCCTTTTCACCATCCCATATATACAAGGCTCAACCGTTTGAGTCCCAACGAAGTGAATGCCCGCTACCAGTGCAAAGTGGCGAAATGTTTACTCGAGGTCGAAAGCACCGGGACCGGTGTAGCTCTCGACAACAGCGTTGGGCTCGTTGGAGATCTTAAAGTCGGAGCTGGGGAGGAGGTGAGAGCCAGTCTGGTTGCTGTGGGGGGAGACGGGCTGAGAGACGGTGATGGTGATGCCCTCGGGCCGCGGACAAGGTCGAAGGTGCGGGAAGAGTTGGTGCAGCTGGCATCCTTGACATCGGGGATGGTGCCGTCAGTGTTGCCGGTGACGAGGGTCTTGCACTCGACGCCGGTGGTCTCCATGGTGCCGGGCTGGATGACGGTGAAGCCAATACTGAAAGCCGAGTTATTAACTGCGCTGAAAACCAGAAGGCATAAAAAACCAGGAAAAAGAAACTTACGAGCACTGAGTGCTGTGGGGGATGCAGCTGGCGCCGAAGTCAGAGACGCTGAAGGTAACGTCGCGCTTGCTAATGGCAGCAGCGGCGGCGACAGTGGCGGAAGAGAGGACAGCGGCGAACTTCATGTTGGGCGTTTGTGGAAGTTGGTGATTAGAGAGTAAGTGTGTTGTTAAGTTGATTGAGTTGGTGATTAGAGGAGTTGGTTGCTTGTGTGATGTAGAAAAAAAAAACAAGTATGGACGACGATGTTGGCAACCTTATATATGCTGTTTGCTGTAAATGGATCTTGGTTGATAATACGAGGAGTGGTGAGGCTGTCCACTGGGGCAATGATGATCGTCAACGGCGATCGGTGGACCCCGACACTGCCAGGCTCGTGTTCTACCCTGTTCTGAAATCAGTAACCAGTGGGACGTCATAGCCCCGGACCCCTACATGACGTTTGCCATGCAAATAGACGAAGCAACAGTCCACTGCAGAACTTACAGAAGCCGAACTCCGACTTCTCGGCCGGCCTAAGAAATTAGCAAGTTGCCACCACACCCCTAGTTTGCGATGAGGTTAAAGTTGTAAAAGCCATGTGGTTGGCCCGAGAATGCAGCATCTTCGCGACTGCAATTTCCAGGAGAATAGCATCGCATCAGACCGCTCAAAAAAAAAAAAAGGGGGGGGGGGGCTCACAACCTCTCAAGCCTTAATTTCCTCAATACCCCTTGTTCAACTCTCATATGTCCACAGCAAATCCTGAAATACCCCCCTATGAAGGGTTTGCGGGTTGGCCGTTGATGTTGCCCGATCAGACGAACATCAGCATTACAGCGTTTTGATTGGATAACCCCACAAATCCTCCGCCTATGGGGCACATGATGGGACGATGGGTGCCGTAGCTATTAATCTATCTATTTTGGGCAACTACTATTAGCGTCTGGCATCCCTGACGAGATCTCCAACCTCGGACATAATGAACATCCGAAGGCTTCTTTTCAGCCCAAAAAAGTCCCCTTACGCGCGCCAAGCTTTCTCCCGCGGCGTTGAGGAGCCGAGCTGATCCCGCCCTATGTGTGGTGGGTTCTTACTTCGCTATGTGTACACTGTTGGCTCCTTTACAGCTGATGTTTCCCTTTGTGCATGGCTTTCCCCTATGCCAACTGAACGTGATCCTCAGGGGGGCATTGAAACATACGTGGCTCACGTACGTCCTCCTAATAGTCGCCAGAGCGAGCGGGAGACATCGAGCAAACAAGGAAGATATGGCACTTCTGTTGAGCCCAGTGATCTTAGGCTTCGGCGAAGCCAAAAGGAGGAATGGGCTGTTCTAGACAGTGGCGAGTTACGACGATTAGCAGAGCAGTGTTTGAATACGACCGTAAAAAAGCGCTGAGCAACATTGCAATTGCATTCCCATGCATTAAGGTTTCACTTATCCCTCCCATTGCCAGCCTACCCACTCCATATGCAATGCTGCACCTCCCCTTCAAGGGGGACCGCATCTTCTATCCACAACATCACGTCAAGGGGTCGTGGCAAAGGGGGTTGAGACACCGCTACCGGTAGTAGGTAACCACTGGAAATAGCGAAAACATGTCCGGGAACGGGTGTCCGCTGAAGTTGTCATTGGAGCGTTTTCAAGTTCTGGAGATAGCTGAGCCGAATCTATCCAACAAGACCTAAAAACAAGCGCCAAACTGATTTAGAGCCAACATTTGGGCGAGTTCGCTCGAATTGTTGCCGAAGAAGTTGCGAAGCAACAATGACGTCGTCTTCGTATCCGAATCTGGGATAACTCGGCTCACAACTTGGGGTAACCCGGGCCCCAAAGCGGTCTTTGCGTGGACCGCTGCTCGCCGTTGTCCCACTACCTTCCCAATGCCCTCTCCACATTACGTATAATTGTGGGCAATAACAATTAGGCTGCAAACTGGCGGTGCACATTGTGCCGGTGGGAGAAGACATTCAAGAGGATGTCTACTGCGAGTCTGCCTGGGACTTTCTTTGATCTGGTGACTTGAGAGACATATTCTATGGAAGAGGCAGCGAAATGGATACGAAGACTTGAACCAAATGCGTTCCATTTATCCGCATGAGCCTTAAAAACACACTTAATGCCCGGGAAACGCCGTTGGGCTTTCGGTTTCCGACATATGCCGCCGCCGTGTTCGATCTTCAAAAGCAGAGGCTATTTTTAGAATTTCGCCGTCCTCGAGTAATCTTTGCCATACGTACTGCACATACACATTGGGCTCGTTTGTGGCATCGATGCGGCGAATCCGTCTATGCATAAGGACGGGCTCTGTACCCTGACTCTCATGCTCCTTTTATCTTTCCCCTCCCGCTTTTTGTTTCGATTTACACTTCTCGTATAAGTTCCGCATTTTGTAATACGGATACTTCCAAGACATGGAATACTGCATGTTGATCCGTTGGCAGCCTGAGGCAGTGCAATTCAACGATGATGGTTTAGACTTGCTCCAGCGATCATCATCGATGATTCGATTCGGCGGTGTAGGACTGGATGCGGTCAATATTTTGATGGCCTCTGTCCACGCCCTAAACTGCTGAAGCTTTTTTTTGGATCGGCATCGTGACGTACTAGTCATAATCCAAGCGCCATCACTCTGGACAGACCTACTACTATGCGTACCATTTAGGAGCCCGCACCTAAACATACTCAATTATAGTTCGCTTGAACATGTCTTTTATTCTTTAAAAATAAAAAACAATAACAACTTATTTGATGAGGCTTCGTGCAAGGGGCAAGACAGAACCCGACTTGCAAGGAAAAGGAAATCTCGTAGATAGTTGCAAAAGAACATGACTAGTGCAGAGTAGACAATGCGCCGAGGGGGAATCGAACCCCCGGCTCCCCGACGCTGCTTGATGGCAACGGAGAATTTTACCACTAAACCATCGGCGCTTGTTGACGGAATTGATGAAGTTCAGCGCAGTGCAATGCCATGATGGTCGGTGACGAGCATGGGAATCAAGTTGTTCGTGCGCGAGCGTGAGTCGCGTTAAACCTAGAGTGGAGATTGAGGGTAGACGATGCCCGCCACTCGACAAACCTAAGATTAAGATCCCGCTCCGTCAGTTCAAAGATGTTGTTCCTTCCGGGCTGGACGATAACTTAATCAAGATCAACATTCATGCCCGTTACAACCAAGCCTGTACCAAGTGCCAAAACTGGAAGATCCGTTAATCCGATTTACAGTCTTCAAGACTGAGGTTCTAGGGTATGAACATGGTCAATCGAATATGTTCTGAAACGAAGGTTTTGAAACGAGAAGTTAGGCGCTGAATGGAAACCATCTCAGCCGGATCAGAGTTGCTATGATGAACAAGGCTAAGATGGGCGACGGCGATTTAACTTAAACCGGCCAGACTGCGAAGCCACCCCTGAGTGGAAATCGCTGACTCGGAACACTGCCTTATACGTGTAACAGAAACTGATTAGCCAAGTAGTCATCTCGAATAGTCGAAATTTTATCTCGCATCTACCGAGAAACGTGTCGCACCCAAAGTTTAAATTCCTGCTTGCCAGGATATTCCCATTGCGGTTGACATTCCTAGAATTTACCCACATACCGCGTTCTCGCCTTTCGTATTCGACTCCAGCTTGCCCATTCGCGTGAAGGAATGGTTGTCTTCATCACTACCGTCATTGGTCCCTTTCCGAATCACCGAATCACTGAGCGACGCGCGTTCTTGGCCCTTAGATAACTGCTATTATGGGGTAGGGTGAGGGAGACTGAGCTTTGTCCGCTTACTCAACATCTAAGGTCGACTCAGGGTCTTATCGCCTGTGCCGACGGAGTAATTAGGCCTGCCGCCCGTCGCCTAGGTGAATAGGGGCTTGAAGAAAGGGAGACATGCTATTCATGATAAGTCAGCCAGAAGACGACGATGGTAGGGCTCCGTTGCTGACGACCGGACGTAATGAGGAAGCAGACACACCACAAACAATGGCCACGTTGGCCTCTATGTTGCTCCAGATCATGCTGTCGCTGGAGTTCCAGGTGGCGTCTGGCGACGTGAGATCAATAGCAAGAAGCACCCGCAACCTCACAATCGATACCACAGTGACACTATGTCCCTCAAACTCATCAGCAGGCGGCTCTTCGAGCACAAAGAAGAAGATATTGAATGAGAAGTATATTTCTACTCACAAAGCGCCTAGTGCGAAGATCCCGATAACGGCGATTCTTTGAGACCTGGGCATCTGTAGTGTCCAGACGTAGGGCATGGGAAGGATCACGATGAATGCATCTGCAACGATGCTGGGTATCGAGTTTGCTTTGAAGAATATCCTGGGGTCGATGGTGCATGTGAATTCGTCAGGGCTAGGGGGCACAGGTGCATACCGCATCCAGAAATATTGCGCCGGAAAGCACTGGAAGATGGCGATGGAGAGCTGTTAAGATTGGTGAGTTTTGCCAGCCTGAAGTATTAGACATGTGGATGCTCACAACTATCAAAGCCCACATCAAGTTGACACCAGCTAAGAACCAAAGCAGCACTTTGATGCTGAACCGCGCGCTGAAAATTCGCCAGTAGAACAGCAAGATTGACAATTTGATAGTCGAAAGTGTCACTATATAGGCGATCTGTGAGATGTAAATACCCAACGCCCAGGATTCCAGCGCTGTGGGCTGTACAGCCCACAGGTGCTTGCCGGTGCCTCTAGGTATCACTAGTCGGTAGTTATTAGCAAGTTATTGTTTTGGAGGCACACATAGAAGTTATGGTAGTTATTTCTACGTACTATACCCAACAGTTGTGAAAACATGGGCAGCTGCAGAGAGCTGATTACCAATGAGCGTTAGTATGGTAATACCGTTGTTCCCAACAACTTAGAAACAAAGTCTGTGATAAGACACATACCAGTGAAATGAGAATCAACCAGTCTTCCACGCAGATGTCATTGCGCTTCAGTCGGCGCCCAAGGAATCGGAACGTGACGGCAATACCTGCCAGTGCCCAAGTAGAACCGAGAGCACCGACGATGTCGTTGACTTTAGACTCGTTGAGGTCGATACCCGGGGGCATTGGTGGAAGGACCATTATATTGTTGGTCGTCAGAAGGCAGGTGAAACCGAAAGATTTGGGTACCGCAGTTAAGTAAGCTCAACTGTATGTGTTCACCCTCGTGATGGGGCTCCGAGAAGTAAATATTCCTTCAGCACGGATTCGCATCACGTGTTGGGCAACATCCACTCACAGGTCGTGCTGACATGTTTTAGGCCCAAGCCTGCCTTGTAAGTTAGAGAACGAGCGAGGGAATAGGAAGCTAGGGGGGTAAATTACTGGAATCGCATTGAAGAAGGGCAGTAGGGGAGCCTGTAGGTTAGAGATGATGCAGAAGGTGAAAGTCTATGCGGCCTATCCTGACTCGTGATAGGATAGCTAGAACTTCTTTACAGAGCACAATATCAACCTAGCTTGCTCTCAGACAGTTGATGAGTCTACCTTGACCAGTCCAGGGACATAATCTCAAGATACTGGTTGCCACATTGCGCTGCACGGCTTGCTGGCTATATCTATCTATTTGAATAGGAAAGCTAGAATAGCCATAGGGCCGGCAACACCTTTTGATACACGTTCGGGGGCCGTAAAGATGGAGAGTAAGTCATGTCAACGGAAGACACTTTGGCAAGGATAGCCTACGTCTCGACCCAGATGTTGTTGCGGTCGGAGCCACTTCAGTCTCCGCAGTCTTGCACGCCGCGTGGCCCACTTCTCACTGTCGCTAGACACTGGTCTAGTCTGGGGAAGGGAGTCCGCAATTTTGCTGAGGTTACCTAAGCGAGAGGGAAAGGAGGGGGGAAAGCCCTTGCTTTACGGACCGCATAGACTATGGGGTCGCTGCAATGACTCTTTCCTTAACCCAACTTCCATTTACTTCCGCCACCGGCATATCAACGCACGTCTCGGATTCGGCCACTATCATCTCCATGGCCCAAGCGACCGCCAACGTTATGTCTTCTCAGCTCCCCACCATCCTGTTCACTCCGGGCGCCTGGCACCAGCCATGGATATTCGACCAGGTGCGCGGCGACCTAGCCAAACGGGGCTACCCCACTGCGGTTGTGGCATTGGCCAGCGTCGGCAGCACGGACGTGAACGTAGGGCTAGATCAAGATGCGGAAGTTGTTCGTGCCGAGCTGCAGGGACTTGCAGACGCAGGGCGCGAGGTCGTCGTGGTGGCGCACTCGTACGGTGGCGTCCCTGTTGCGAACGCTGTTGAGGGACTCAACTACAAAGACCGCATTGCCCAGGATAAATCTGGCGGCGTACTCATGATTGTCTACATGGCCTCCTTCGCTGTTCCAGCCGAGGAGAGTTTAGGTGACAATGTGGGGTTGCAGCCGTGGTGGGATGTCACGGTAGGAGCCCAGGAGGGATTGCTTACAGGACCCAAACGTCGCTGACTCGTGCCCTCTATTACATCAGGACGGCTTCATCTCACCTCGAGACCCAAATTCAATATTTTACGGTGGTGTTGAGCCTTCGCTCGCTGCTAAGGCAGTCGCCGCCCTGTGTCCTCAGCCTGTCAAGCCGTTCCAAGACAAGTCCGGTTTTGAGCCTTGGAACGAGGGTTTCGAGATGGGCTACATCTTTACCGAGGACGACCAGGCTCTGCCCCTCGACAAGCAGATTGACATGTCATCTCAGTTTCCTGCCAGTTCTTTCACTGCTACTCTTACTGCAAGCCACTCGCCTTTCCTCAGTGTGCCCGAAGCTCTTGGTAAAGTTATCCAACAGGCTGCGCAAGTGGCAGTCGCAAGGAAGTCACGTTGAAGCCATGAGCTAGTAGACAACTTTGAGGCTTCAGTCAGCTACAGCACTGGTGGTGTCAGAGCGTACAGCTGATTGTCGCGTGGACTGCACATCTTGTACCTTGAGAAGGCCGCTGTCAGCAATGCATGCTGTAATTAATTAATTGTTATCGATGCAGAACAAAGCACTCTAATCTTACGAACTCCTAAGACCTACGACTAGTCTACAATACAAAACAGTGCTGGAAAGAGACACATCAACGGGCTGTACTGTCACTTATATTTACAATGCCGATTGAAAATTTAGTGAATGGGAGTTGGGTTTAAGATTAGTGAAACGCTGTTTGTGTGATCAAGCTAGCTGCCCTGGCTACACATATCGATGGGGGGGATCTTAAGCAAATGTCATGATCGATCGATATCCACTGCGTTGAACTGTATAATAAAAGTTATTTTAAGAAATGATTATTGAGTTAGAGTGTTCAAGACCTGTGAGTCAAGTTGCAAGCTGCCGCCGCAAAATCTCATCAAAGCAAGCATCACCTGAATTAGCACCTGGCCTTTGCAAATAGATCTGTTGAGGCCCTTCGAGACAATCCCTCTTTACCACTAGTGTATACCTTCATCGTAATCCATCATCCCCAGTGCTTCAGCACCCTGGTGGAGAGAGTAATATCAAGATTGTGGAGGAACTGTATCGAGTGATATGATAGCACTGCCCATTGGTGCACGCTTCTAGCACGCAACTAATTAGGTCACTTCAAGACTGGCAAGCCAATAGACGTTAAGTGTACTACTCTCCGTCATGTAACACATTACGTAAAGTCTATATATCTCATGTTCGAATAGTAATTGTGCACCTTTTCTTTTGAGTTCAAGTTGTCTCCCAGATTCACATATTCTGCATTTCCGCTGTCTCTCCTCACACACTGATTTAGATAATGAACGTAGATCATCATACACATAGGGCACATAGCACTTGGTGATTCGAACTTGATTCAGTACTTGATTGAATAACTCTGGAGTTTCCTCGACATAGTGACAAGTAGCCCTTACAAGTAGCCCTTGGATATAGGGAAAGAGGAAAAGAAGAGCCACAGCTAGCCAGACCTTGGTGACAACAGTCCTTTCACAACGTGTAGACATTGAGTGGCCGCTACTATTAGAATCGACTTCTCCCATCTTTTCCGTCAGAATCTTTGGTCCGTCGACCTATTCCTCATTCATGGCAACATGAGTAGGTCTACTCGCGCAGGATAGAGGGCTTCAGCTTCAGATCAGTTGGGGCAAGAGTGGCAACGGTAGCGTGCGGCCAGCTGAGAGTTGCAAAGTCAAGGAAGACAGTCTGAGAGTACTGGATCTGGGTGTACTCAACCGTAACCTCCTTGTCCCGTGGAATCTTGAAATCAACGGTGTAGACAGGAACCGCATCGTTTGGGCGAAAGGCAACCGGTGAGAACTTCTTCGTTGGCTCCTCCATTGTGGGCGTGAACTGCTTGAGGAAGAGTTTCGCGCGAACCTTCGAGATCCAGTAGGTGGCTGTAACTTTTACTGCGTTGGCGTTGGCTCTGTTCACGTTTTTCTCTGGCTGAGGATTATTGCCCTGCGAACCATCACCGATGAGGAAGCCGATGTTGCTGGTGCCCCCACCGAGCTTAGATTCCGGTGGAGATGTAGAGATAGTGTAAGTGGTGTGCTCAATGATTTCCTTGCCCTTGTTGGCGTTCGTCAAGACGATATTGGGGTTGGTAATCATTTCCTGGGTGACGGTTTCAGCTTTGATGAAAGGGGTCAGATCTTGGGGAAGACGAAAGGTGTTCTTGTTATCTGCCTGTTGACTAGGAAATGGGATCAATTGTGTTGGATCAACAATCTTGAAGGGCGTGATTGAGACAGACTCAATGCTAGGCGCACCCTCGGAGGTAACAGGCGCAGAGAAAGACTGGGCGTTGATGGTTGTGCCGTGAGGAATAGAAGCCATGCGGGCAAGAGAAGCCTGTAGAGCAGGCATAGTTGTAGCTGGAACGTGCATCCAAAGTCCGTTCTCGAAATGAATGAGAGGTTTTTCGACCTCAGGCTCCATCAGATCAAAGATCTTCTGTGTGTAAGGCACTCCGTTAAGGTTGATGTCGGCTTGGTCGATCAAACCGCGGTTGGGAACAGCTCCAAGCCTAAGGTCGAATTTCATGGTTTCCCGAGTAAGGTTGAGTTGCAAAATGTTGTCGGGGTTTTGGTCAGAAGGAGGAGTAACATGAAGACCAGTCGGTGTCTTTTTGTTGGTGCTGTGCGGTCGGAAGATGGTGTTGAAGCCGTACCCGGAGAACGAGTGGTTCTCGAACTTCTTCAGAATGCCGATTGGCGCCTTTTGCGCAGCTTCGATCGTTGCCTGCACATTTGTGCTGTTGATTCCATCAACGGTTGATTGCACCTCTGGCTGAAGAACCGTCTGGGAAAACCCAAGGGATGGCGGGATGTCGGTGGAAGCGGACTGGTCGACTGGTCTGCCCATTTTGATTTTGATGACTGTGTTCTTGAAGTATTGTTTGAAAGTGAGTATTTGAAGGTGAATTGGATGATGATTAGAACAAACAGAGGGAAGAAGTCAAACGCGGCCCTTTAAGTAGTATCCTTTCTGGTGCTATCGCTAACTTCGGTCATCTGACAGCAGCTTATCATCTGAAGCTGGTATAAGACAAGTTCCCGCAACCGCAGAAACCGGTCATGCAGTGGCGGTTCCCATTGAGAAGCTGAAATGTTATAAGACATATTGAGCGCCATGGTGTGATATCGATAGGGCTAAATCAGCTAGACAGAGCCGGTTGAGATGAAAGGTTCACGGAAATTGTGATTCAGCAATAGATACTTAATTGCATTGCTCAATGATCATCTAGATTGTTCCTGTCCCTATCTGGGCACACATCGACCCATGTAGCTAATTAGTTGGCAATGCTACAATACCGTCGGTTACCGAAGGGATTGACTTGTATTGTACACCACAACGAATATCTCGAGCGTTTCTAGCCCGAGACGATCTAGAAGTAGATACACGGGAAGAACGAGAGAATGTGTATGCATTTCTCACGTGGCAGTCTAGAGTCGAGTGACTGGATGCAGTTGGTACCACAACGGGCACGCTTCGGTCCGCTTCCGTCACTCTCCGCCTCCGCAACCATGCCTAGCCGATACCTGACTTGCGTCTTTGTATTCAGCTCATAGCTAGCGTATCTCTAGGATCCAACTAGTGCCCTACATATCTTTACATTCTCTGCTCCTTGCCACAACTCTGTTACTGATTCCTCAGTTGTTGACAGCCTACCGGCCGCCATAGAGCGACTCTTGTCTGGGGACACTTTTAATTCTTGGAAATTCAAAGTTCGGATGGGAGGTGCCGTCTATCTCCATCAAACCCCCCATCTCGTGAACTACCACATAGCGATGGAACGGAGTGCGGTCCCGGAGCAACCCATTCTTCACTTATTGAGCTGGAAGTCACAGTGACCCAAGACCTAGTAACAATCTGAAACATTCATATTCTGATTGGCCGAACTACGCAAGGTCCTTACTGACAACATGTGGCGGTCGACCTCGAGGATGGAAGCGCTGGAATGTTCCCCGCTTCAGCCCCGCGGTCTGGGTCACTAAAACTTGGACCCTGACAATCATGGCATGCTAAGGTCTCACTTGGGTACTGCAAACAGTCAAACAGCCCAGAGGAGGCTCCTTAAAACCTAATGGAGCAGCCACGTCAGGAAGATGAGCAGGTAATTGCACAGTTGTAGAGTCGTAATTGGTTTAGCAGAGGGTCGAGACTACGACCGAAGCAGCGCATAGAGTTCGCAAGGTGCATGAGAGACACGTTGATCTAATAACTCGAGCGAGTGCACATGGCCTCCTCGAACCGTTCCAACGAACCCACTCATCCATGGTTGTGAAAGCGGATACACACGTCAACAGCGGATTTTGCGGCTTGCATCCCCTTAACTATGCCACCCCTTACAGGTAAACGAGATGCCTCCAAGAAATTCGGTGCCGCCTGTGAGACTGTGAGACTGTGAGAGCCTCGAGACGAGATTGCAACACATTTGACCTCCTGGCATATACGGGTTTGCCCATCCAACTTTCAGACTAATGAAGAAGAGACTCTGTTGACGTAAGTATGGGTTTGAAGCAGGGTAAGGCTACAAGCCAAGCATTGAACCTTAACCTCACGCTGACTGGTGGTCTCTGCTCGTCTCTAAACTTACTCCGAAGGTCTATTCCTGTAGTCTTTAAGCTGTGAACACGCAAAGGAAATGGTAATCAGAGTTAAAGGATTACTTGATATGGCGTGTAACGCCAATCGAGCTTCCAGTTCTAAGTCCTAATATTGGGAAACTACACTGAACGACAAGCCATAGGCTCAAATACGCTGGAATCTACAAGTATTGGGATAGTTCCTCGAAACCCTCAGCAAGTTGTTATGAAGCGCCAAAGTGGCAACAGAGCTTGTGTCTGTGAATCCTGGCTTCTCTCAGGTAGCTACTCCAAGGGATTACCTGGTTCATGGCGGACCTATCTCTGCGATTCTAATGAGCCAATGCTGAGCCGTGTTTATCTCGGCCTTGCATCCATATTTTGAATGAGAGGAGCGTAGTAGATCTAGACGAAAACCCTGATACCCAAGTATTGACTGAAATCTCTTGGGCCGTGTTTATGTAGGGAGCGAGTATGCAGCTGCATAATGATTGACAGGGGGACTGAAGTCCGCAGATCAAAGGGCTCATATTATGGACATCAGCTTAACCTTACACAGGGTATGCCTATGTTTTGGTGTTATATCCTAACTCAACCACCCTGCTTCCCACGCAACCCCGCATACCACGCAGCCCCAAACCCCCATCAATATCACCATACCCATCAACAATATCCATTATTCCTCATCCCTACCACCTACCCAGATGCAACTTTCTGCTTCACTAGATAATTCAGATCCACTGGATTCACTTGTGCTACTCTCTGCTTCGCCAGCAGCAATTTGCGCCCGTCGGATATCCTTGATATTAGCGAACGTCGTGTTAGGGTCCGTCTGGACCCTTTTTCTCCTGCCTTGTTGCTGACTATCCGTCTGGGCCTGGAATGCCTGGGCCTGACGCTCTAGGACTGTCAGTCTATAGGCCTGTTGGTCCCAGCCTTTTTGGACCTTTCTAAATAGGTGGCGTTGGGTGTAGATTTCTTGGGTATTTTGCGTAAGCTGGTTGAATAGGTGCAGCTGACGCTGAAGATCAGCAGACTTACGCGGGGTTGACCATGGGATTATAGATATAGCTTTATCCCACTGCTGACTTCCTGACTGCCCAGCTGTCTGGCTGTCTAGCTGTCTGGCTGGCTGGCTGGCTGATGCCTTAGACACGAAAGGGCTAGATAGAGGTTACGCTACATCAACTAGCCATAACCCAGTGTGTTTCCAGCCGCTTTTAATAACCTGGATAGTCAAGGCGTCTAGACATGCCCTTCTATAACAGTCTATAAAGTTCCTCTTGCCTGTTACAGTTGAATTGCTTTGTATATCTAGGTACCCTAGATACTTCCTATAGGCTGCCTTAAGAGGTCGGAATACTGACTGATCTAGAGGCTGGAGGACGTGTGATGTATACGGCGGCAGAAACAAGAGGTGTATGTGGTTCTGGAAGCATTGCCATAGAAAGTCTGTTGTTGTATGGCTGTGATGGGCGTCTAGAACTAGTAGTCTAGTATCTAAAGGGTCCTCTGGGACAGTCTGAGGGATAAAGACCTTTTCTAGCCATTCTAGGGCATTCTGATCAGTTGTCCAGCCGTTCTCTGTTACTATGAATTTCTAGCTAGCATAGGGTTGAAGATCTAGAGGAAACCACTGTTGCTAGACTGACTTGCCCTTATACATAACAAGAGGCGGAAGTGCGCATCCTCTGGCAGAGACGCACTCGATCAGAGATACCCATGCCCGCAATCCAGGCTGTTTTTTCTGGATATACTTGGTCTCTGAGGATCCTAGTACTAGCCCATTGCTTCCTTTGCCCTCAAGGATACCAGTCTCATCCATGTTCCATCTATTAGCTGGCTTAATGGGCAGGATTGCTGGCAGATCAAGGCGATGAAACCATTCCTGGATAATGTCAGCAGTTGCCCCATTAATTCGCCTAGCGTCAATTGCCCTGCATCGCTGGGTTCTGATAGATGGGTTTCTGCGAAGAAATCGCTGCATCCACTTCCTCCCAAGTGGTCGCTGCCCATCGCCCAGCATGCGCTCAGCCAGCCCTTTGACTTGCTGATGGCAAAACGCAGAGCCTAGGGCAGCCTGCTTAGATATCCACTCAGCAAGTAGACCTTCCTGGTTCTGAGATAACCGCTGCAGTCTACCAAAGGCAGTATTTCTAGACTGGGTACCATGGAGACGTTGTCGTACAGTCGCCTCTGGGATGCCCCATTTACGACCTGCCCCGCGGATACTAAGCCCGTCAGCAATATCCCAAAGTGCCCGCTGCAGCTCATGTTCACTATACTGCTTCATCTTATAGTAAAAAAGATATCCTCAAAAAATAGCGTTGTTTGGGGTAGAATAGAAGATGTTGTGATAGTTAGAAAAGAGGAGTAGGTTTTATGGTGACGCGTTGTTGGGCTGCGTGGTATGCGGGGTTGCGTGGGAAGCAGGGTGGTTGAGTTATTTATTTGAATGTACATATAGTAAAGGTAATCTAGCCCCCAATACTACTCTCGCAAGACACCTGTCAAATGTCCCGTCATGAAGCGAGATATATCTCGCACAGACCATCAACGTACCAGCGTCGTAGCGACAGCGCAGCGGTAGAAAAGATGAAGCTATAAGGCGCTCGAGATCCGGAACAAACACTAAATATTAGTGGGTTGGGGAACAAACTGGCATGGGCTCTCTTGATGATATAGCGGAGGATGATGTATTGCTAGTGGCACTTAGCACTTAACTAGCTGCTTACTTTGCTGTGGCTACTTCGATACCTCCTCGATCGGAGAGCCAGACCGGGGGAGAGGTTGTCCAGATAGACGTGGTAGATTGCGGCTGAAAGCAGAGCGATAAGTGTAGTATCTATACATTGCGTCAGCATCAATAGGAGCTCACTTTCCGTCATCAGCTTCTCGGGCTAGCCAGGCCTAAAGGATTAGTCCGCACGAGCCCTTCCCGTGTTCATTTCAGAGCCACCAGAGACAGTAGCCCGGTTTGACAGGGATCCAAATCCTGAACAGGTCGGGATCGGCTTCGTCAAGGACGTCGTCGTCTCTTTGGACCGGCTTATATGTCAGACCATGGCCTCCTAACAGCAAGGTCAAATTCGGCCGTGTAGAAGGAGTCTCACGCTTCCTAGGTATGGGCCAACTACTGGTTGATCTTGCGACCCACACCCGGCCTCCGGGCTTCGGCCGGGGTCTGAGCCTCGACTCCAGCCGAGTCTGGAGTTTTGACTGGCCGGGTGAAAACTCATAGGTATCAAAAATGCAGAGCCACCAGAACAGTATTAGAGACGATTCCGGGGACAACCCGGACAAATAACTGGATTGATTCCCCTTTTGCTTCTAAGTTAACCGGGTTTTCTATGATCTAGAAGGTCTATTTATTCCCATACACATCAAGATGACCGAGAAGAGGGGTTTATATTGGAGGTAGAAGTCTGCCGCGGTGTGTATGTTCTTGGAGAGATCTACGGTAAGGGCTATCCTGTGTCGCTGCACTCGCTCACCTGGCCCACCGGTGAATAAGATCGCGGGGAATATATTTGAGGAAGAGGTTAAGCAGGGCGCTGGCAAGTCTCTTATCTCTTGGGCCCAGAGCAGCATATCAAACAGTATAAAGGAGCCCAAAGGCCCCGGCTCGATCAAAGGTTCATAAAATCATATCACGGTCTTCAATTGCAACAGCTTGAGTCAGCTGTTTTCCTGGTTGCGGCTGCTTAGTATAGCACACCGCCTGCAGATCAACACTAAAGCAGAACAAGTCGCCAGGAGTATCAATCTGGATTTTTTAGTAACCCTTTAGGCTCTCAGTCGGTTTAACGATATGCATCGGAGAAAGGTTGCGCCACGTAGAAAAGGATTTCTCATAGGCGCATGACTAGCGGGAGAATTAGGGGTATTAAGTTTCAACCTACTTTTCCCCCATGCAGAAATGGGATCTAGAAAGCAACGCACTTTGAGACTAGACGCTCATTTGCCCTCGCACCAGCTCTTCGTAGCATGATATTACACAACATATTGCCCATCGCCGCGAGGGGGGGGGATTTAAGATAAAAAGAAATAAAAAACTTTCCAGGTGCTAGAGGTGCATTTTCAGGTTAGTGAGGTATTCCAAAATACCAACTCTCTCCCTTTGTTGGGCCGGTGGCACGTTGGCTAGAGTGGAATAGAATGTAGGTGCAGGTGGGAAATGTGAAAAATCGCAAGTTCAGCCGATGTGGACGAGCCGTTGTATGAGCTAGGACCTACTACCCAGGGGTTTTAGTCATCAGGCTGCTGCGCTAAAAACCCCTTACTCACGTAAGGGGCGAAAAAAGGGGGGTCGCAGCAGCAAAAGGGGGGTTGTAGCCTATATCACGAATAGCATCACTTTTGCCTGTTATACACAGAAACCTCTACTTTTTAATTCAAAAGGTCATAATAACCACAACGTCGTATAATAATAAGAGTAGTATGAATCAATAGCCCTAATCTAGGGCTTTAAAATAGTACCTTTTTTTCCCTTTTTATATAATAATTAAAAATTCAAATCGCCACTATAATAGTGCTATTACTGGCACTATTATCCACTATATGTTGCTGTTTCTTTTTAGCCTGCGTTAATGGGGGGGTAAGTGGGTTATCCTCCATTGTGCCCCTGCTTTGCTAGGTATCTATACTATCCTTGATTGCGTGGTATTATGACTTATATTGTGATGGTGCCTGTGATGTTGTTGCTAGCGTTAGTGTTGCTAGTAGTGATGGCACTAATGCTATTTCAAGGTTATCATCTTCATCCCCAGCTGTACTGACTGATTCTTTGCTGGATATAGCCTTATCGACGTCTTTGTCAATAGGATCATCTATGTTTACAAATATCTCGGGATTGAAGTCTAGCCTAGCTGCCTCTGTAGTAGCATTAGCCAATGCTTGGTTAACATTGCCTTGACTAAGGGGCCTTGCTGTATACTTGAATCGATTGAGTATATGCTGTGGTAAAGGGGTAGGGTTAATGTCGATAGTGAATTTTTCCTTTGGCTTGTTATGCCAACGAGGATCTGAGGTATTGAACGGAATGTAGGCATTAACTTCTCTAGTATGGTGCAGCCACTGTTTAAAGGTTAGTTGCCTCATCTGCCTATCCACTATCTGATACTTTGAAGCACTATATTGTTGGTGGACCTCCTTTTTTTGGCTGCGAGCCATCCTCTTGACTGCTGCTTGCTGCCGCTGTTACTCTGCTTATATAGCCTCAGTCACTTGCTTCTCATGTGCCTCTTTTATATCATCAAAAGTGACACTTGATATAAATGAGTGGCTTGGCTTGACGGCTTGCTGGGCCTGGCTTCTTTGTTGCCATGTTGCTAGCCTCTTGTTGTGGTCTTTAATATGACCTTGTTGGTACTTATGGCTGAGAGCTCCCTTATTAATTACTTCCTTGATTACCTTGAATCCCTTTTTTGAAGGGGTGCTCTATGGGCTGCTATACTTCTCCTCTATATAGTTGGCAGTAAGTATAGCCTTGTTGAAGCGATTGTTATGTGGCAAAAAACATATAAGGTGAGATAGTATATCAGCCTTGCTCTGCTACATCCTCCTCACTAACTAGGCCAATATAACATCGTCTCTAATAGGCCAGATACCTGATTTTTCGAACCTTCTCATAATATTCGTAGCTGTGAAGGCAGTATTAGTCATATCGGCAAAGGCAGCAACAAAGTTGCCCCTTATAAATGTGAGGTTGCTATCTCGTATATGGTTGCGAAGCACCTTTTGCTGGGCACTCTTGAATGGCTGGAAGACCCCAATATCCATTGGCTGAAAAAAGTGCGTTATATGAGGCAAAAAAAAAACCCAGGATAATGTCAAAGTTGATGCAATACTCCATAAGCTCTATACTAATGTGGCCAGTAAACCTATCTAACAGAAGCAGATGATATGGCCGCTTTGACTTCTCGATTGTATCCTGATAGTTATAATATTATTGGTGTACTCCGCTTGGCTCACCATTAGGCAGATATAGGTTATAGTCGTTACAACCGTATGCGTCAACGCCAAAATAGTCCCTAAGTGAGTGGCCTATATGGCGATATTTAGCTGACCTTGCGTATGATTCAGTATTGAAGTGCCGTATATAGTCCATTATAACCTCTTGGTTCGAAAAGCCAGTTGCCGAATGCGCAAAGCGGACATCTTCTTGGATCTGATAATCTGCCTAAGTAGTGACTGGCCACGTTTTGAAGATCAGATATCCTGGTATGCTGTTGCCCGTAGCATTGCTACATCTAATTAACGTACATGACTCTCGATTCGCAGGATCGATAACCTCTGGCAGGTGGTTGTATTTTGGTGGCCGCTGAAGTAGTATCACGTGTATCCTGCTGCTGAGGCAGCTGATTTGGCACCCTGACTCATTGGCGTTCCATATTTCTGAAGGGCCAAGATCATGCTCGCGGACTGTTGCCTGATACCGCGTAAAGAAGTCCTTTATCGGGGCAGGGTCCAGCTTTGCTCCTTTATGGTATATCTCAACCGGCTTAATAGCAGCCTTCTTCTGAAGCTCTGGGTGGTCGGCAAGCCAGGTATGGACAAAGTGCTCTGATATAGGAGGCATAGCGCGGAGGTTACGCAGATAGTTGGCCGTCTCCTTTACCTGTATCGGCAAGGCTGGAAAGCTAGCTTCTGCAAGCCATATAACAAAGGCCGCAAGAGCAGCATCTTCAGCAGCGGTTAGTGCGCGCGGCCGGCCAAGGGCAGCCGGCGGGCTTGCCTGAAGGTCATGGCCAGCTTGAAGGGTCTGAAGATGCCGGCGAATAGACATATCAGATACGCTATACTGCTGGGTAACCTCGCGGATAGATATAGTAGATATCTGCTTGCCAGCCTGATCAAATTGAGCCTGTTGCTGGGCAGCAAATACCACTTTGGCCGCCTTTTTAGCAGCAGTCATATTTTTGTCATATGGTTGGGGCATATTGACTGTGTTGGATAGGGATGGTTGGTTTAGATAGTGTTGATATTTGTTGATGAAATGTCTGAATAATTGATTGTTTTGGTGAGAATAACTCAACCACCCTGCTTCCCACGCAACCCCGCATACCACGCAGCCCCAAACCCCCATCAATATCACCATACCCATCAACAACATCCATTATTCCTCATCCCTACCACCTACCCAGATGCAACTTTCTGCTTCACTAGATAATTCAGATCCACTGGATTCACTTGTGCTACTCTCTGCTTCGCCAGCAGCAATTTGCGCCCGTCGGATATCCTCGATATTAGCGAACGTCGTGTTAGGGTCCGTCTGGACCCTTTTTCTCCTGCCTTGTTGCTGACTATCCGTCTGGGCCTGGAATGCCTGGGCCTGACGCTCTAGGACTGTCAGTCTATAGGCCTGTTGGTCCCAGCCTTTTTGGACCTTTCTAAATAGGTGGCGTTGGGTGTAGATTTCTCGGGTATCTTGCGTAAGCTGGTTGAATAGGTGCAGCTGACGCTGAAGATCAGCAGACTTACGCGGGGTTGACCATGGGACTATAGATACAGCTCCATCCCACTGCTGACTTCCTGACTGCCCAGCTGTCTGGCCGTCTAGCTGTCTGGCTGGCTGGCTGGCTGATGCCTTAGACACGAAAGGGCTAGATAGAGGTTGCGCTACATCAACTGGCCATAACCCAGTGTGTTTCCAGCCGCTTTTAATAACCTGGATAGTCAAGGCGTCTAGACGTGCCCTTCTATAACAGTCTATAAAGTTCCTCTTGCCTGTTACAGTTGAATCGCTTTGTATATCTAGGTACCCTAGATACTTCCTATAGGCTGCCTTAAGAGGTCGGAATACTGACTGATCTAGAGGCTGGAGGACGTGTGATGTGTGCGGCGGCAGAAACAGGAGGTGTATGTGGTTCCGGAAGCATCGCCACAGAAAGTCTGTTGTTGTATGGCTATGATGGGCGTCTAGAACTAGTAGTCTAGTATCTGAAGGGTCCTCTGGGACAGTCTGAGGGATAAAGACCTTTTCTAGCCATTCTAGGGCATTCTGATCAGTTGTCCAGCCGTTCTCTGTTGCTGTGAATTTCCAGCTAGCATAGGGTTGAAGATCTAGAGGAAACCACTGTTGCTGGACTGACTTGCCCTTATACATAACAAGAGGCGGAAGTGCGCGTCCTCTGGCAGAGACGCACTCGATCAGAGATACCCATGCCCGCGATCCAGGCTGTTTTTTCTGGATATACTTGGTCTCTGACGATCCTAGTACTAGCCCATTGCTTCCTTTGCCCTCGAGGATACCAGTCTCATCCATGTTCCATCTATTAGCTGGCTTGATGGGCAGGATTGCTGGCAGATCAAGGCGATGAAACCATTCCTGGATAATGTCAGCAGTTGCCCCATTAATTCGCCTAGCGTCAATTGCCCTGCATCGCTGGGTTCTGATAGATGGGTTTCTGCGAAGAAATCGCTGCATCCACTTCCTCCCAAGTGGTCGCTGCCCATCGCCCAGCATGCGCTCAGCCAGCCCTTTGACTTGCTGATGGCAAAACGCAGAGCCTAGGGCAGCCTGCTTAGATATCCACTCAGCAAGTAGACCTTCCTGGTTCTGAGATAACCGCTGCAGTCTACCAAAGGCAGTATTTCTAGACTGGGTACCATGGAGACGTTGTCGTACAGTCGCCTCTGGGATGCCCCATTTGCGACCTGCCCCGCGGATACTAAGCCCGTCAGCAATATCCCAAAGTGCCCGCTGCAGCTCATGTTCACTATACTGCTTCATCTTATAGTAAAAAAGATATCCTCAAAAAATGGCGTTGTTTGGGGTAGAATAGAAGATGTTGTGATAGTTAGAAAAGAGGAGTAGGTTTTATGGTGACGCGTTGTTGGGCTGCGTGGTATGCGGGGTTGCGTGGGAAGCAGGGTGGTTGAGTTATAACAAAAGTCAGGACAAAGTGGGGACAGGCTGCGACCCCCCTTTTCTTGCTGTGACCCCCCTTTTTTCGCCCCCTCCGTGAGGAGGGGGTGTTTAGCTCTCCGCTGCGCTGACTAACACCCCCGGGTACCTATATTGTCTGGGATCACTCTGCTATTTGGGGCATCAACAGCAAAACTTAGCATAGCGTTGCGCCATGGCGCCTCACGACTTTGAAAAGCTGAACTTTAGTCAACACCAACCCCGTCAGCTGCGGAGACGCCGGACCCCCAGCTTGGGCAGACGCGGGCTTGGCTAAGGCACGGGGGTGTACTTGCGGCTTGATGCGTGCACCGGTATGTTAAGTTTGCCTTGTGTACTATCGCAGGATTGTTCGCTAGTTTCCTTTTCATTTCGACGTAAAGATCTGCGCACCCGCAGCGGGAAAGAAAAAGCAGGACTGACTTTCTACTCTGCTTTTGCGACACAATTTCATGGGTCGGGCCCATGGCCATGCCACCCCAGACCAACGCTTCCAGGTAAGCATTATTTCTCTCAAAGCCTCATAGATTATGCGTCACAACTCGCTGCGCTTCAGCCAGTTACCTTGATCAACAACGTAGACATGCGTCAACGGAACTGAGAAGAAAAGAAAACCCCCAGGACTGCCAAGAAACTACAGTGGTTGCGAGAATACCGGCGTTTTGCTTTCGAAATGGGTGTCCATAAAAATTGCGTTCATCAAAAGTTAGGGAAAGGGCAGCAACAGTGTGGGTTTTTCAAGCCCGACAGGTTCCTACTTAACCCACCAGACCACTTGATATTCAAGCAGGTCTTCCGCTCCCCACTACCTTAATCCTCAAGATGTCCTTCTCTCCTTCGCCAACTCAAACCGGTGATCTAGGACTGTGCACCAGTCCTAATTCAAACAATGAGCTTTCCTGGACGCCAGGCAAGCACGTCCATCCACGACAGTGGCGGTATGCACGAAAGACATACGACACGTGCATCATCATGTTCTTGGAATTCTTCACGTATGTAGAGCCATTCTTCTCTCTCAGGTTGTACGGGCTGACCATCCTAGGACAATGATTAGCACAGCAGGAGTTTGTTTTCCAATCACAACTTTGCAGACACCAATGTGCTAACTCTCTAACAAGACACCTGTTGCTGGGCATATACACAGCGACCTTGGTCTTAGTCCAGTTCCGGCGACTTGTATCTTCGTATCAACGTACGATGGACTAGCAACCTGTGCAGCTTGACAGTTTTCTGACATGATACTTAGGTATCTCGTCGGCCAAACGATTGGAGGAGTCTTCTTTCCCCCTTGGTCAGAGTCTTTCGGCCGCAAGAAGCTTTACGTGATCAGTACCGGCATGTACAGCTTATCCTGCATCCTAGTAAGAACGGTGCCTACAATCCCCGGGATTGTTGTTGGGCGCTTCGTTGGTGGCTTGCTCTCCTCTATGCCGACTGTCGTGGCTACGGGCAGCATCGAAGATCTGTGGGATACGCATGAGCGGGTGTGGTGGGTGTTTTGGTGGGCATTGTTGGCCAACCTTGGTCTCCTGACGGGGCCCGTCTTTAGCGATCTGATAATGGCATCAGCTCCCTGGTGAGGCACTTGTAGACCATCCGACCCCGGTGGCCCGGCTAACCTTGACTTTCACAGGCCGTGGGTCTTCTATACGGCAGCGATTGTCACCGGGTGTGTGACGATTCTATTCCTTACGACCAGAGAGTCACGTCCCTCGGTCGTGCTGGCCAATGCCAAGGCTCTGTCCGACATTCAACGCTCAAAAGGGGAAAACCCCTCAAAGAGCAAGCGGCGTACACCCATCCGGGAGCAACTCGACCTCCTTAGGCCCCTCCGCTTCCTGTTTACCGAGCCAATAGTATTTCTGGTTGCCATCATCAGCGCGATCGCCTTCGGGCTCATCTACCTTTTCACGGAAGTGTTGCCGCTGGTATACATTGCCTTGGGCTTCGACAACGGCTGGAAGAACCTGCCCTTTCTATTCCTTGCAATCGGCATGGTCCTCAGCATACTCACGCGGTTCTACGATCGCCACAGACTTGAAACACGCTCCAAAGCATCTTTACCCATCACCCCGGAATCCAAGTTTGCCGGGTATGTCATTGGTGCCCCCCTTTTGGCTCTAGGCCTCTGGTGGTTTGCGTGGACGATCCCGCCAGCCACGTCGGTTCACTGGGCCCTTCCGGCGATGGCCCTGATACCGATAGGATACGCGGTCAACGAGCTCGATTACGTGTTGGCCGGGTACCTATCCGATTGCTACGAGACGTACACGGCCAGCAGCTTCGCCGCATTGGCTCTGACCCGGTCGTTCTTCTGCGCAACCTTTCCGCTTTTTGGCAGGGCCCTATTTGACACACTAAACTTCAACACCGCGACGTCCATATTTGCTGCCTTGGCAACAGTGCTCTGCGTCGTGCCCCCAATGTTGTTGCGGTATGGGAGTTGGCTAAGGGAAAGAAGTGCTTATACGGATAAGTAACACAATACATATGCGAGACAATTAGAACAGTAACCCAGATGCTGCAACCAAAAGTTTTACTCTCGTCTGTCCGCGCACAAGGAATTTCCCTGGAGGCAATTTGAACCTCAGATGGATGCAATCTGGCTTTGTCTTGACAGATGACTTTGATTTACTGATAGAACAGTCTGATCATATTAGCCCGAAGATTCTAATCTCCTTGTAACAGATATCCTTCACGCATTAACGCGCGTCCTATAGAGATATACTGCTCACCTGCTCACCTGCTCACCCGCTCACCCGACCTTAGGGCACCGAGTGATCCAGCCGCACCGGAATTAAATAGTGGTGGCGGCATTGTGCGCCGTTTGGACTCTGCTTGTTGCTCAGCCATCAACTCCTGAGCCTGCTGGTTTTACCGCTGCTGGTTCCAAAATCTTTACATACGTTTAGACTCTGAAACCCGTCCCTTCAGTATAGCTAAAGCATCCTTCCAGCGTGAGGCTCTCGTTTAAGAAAATATCAGTGCAGTAGCTTCTGATAAGCTGTCCTTCGATTCATCTCCTGAATAATGAGATTGGTGGTGCTCAAAAGAGTCCCTTGTCAAGCCTCCTCGCGGTGGAGTCAATCTGCTGCAGAGTATAGTGGAATCTTTTAGTTGGTTCATTCACTTCCAGGGAATCATGCACGTTCTCAATATGACGCTGCTGGGTAGCTGCAAGATTCAGCTTTTTGTGAAGCAGACTTGCTGGTATTGTTAAGACCTTGGATAACACGTGAGATAATTGCCTTAGAGAGGTTTCGCGACTCTGTTCGAACAACGTTTTCGCAGTTATGTTTGATTGAGTAGCCTTCGTCGTCAGTATCGTTTGGGTCATCGACCTTGCCGAGTAGAAAGACAACATATGCGGATAAGACTTTGCGCGCGGAAGACTCTGTCATCGTCAACCACTCGTTGCGATTGTTCCGAATAGCCGACAAGCGGTCAGTGTCTGAGTTCCATATGGGTGACTTCTCCGAGGTTCGCATGTTCAGGCTGGGTCTTGTCCGGATGCGTGGTTTCCAAGTCGCTACCCATCGGCTCGTTGAAAGCAGAGGCCTTATTCTCATTGGGAACTTCTTCTTCTCACGATAACCGTAAGCGGTGTCGACCACAGCAGAAGCCCGAGGCCATCGATACCGCTGAACTCCTACCTGTTCCTGACTCTGCTGCTGGATATAGCCCAGGCGCGCACTCTCTTGCTGTCGGGCAACCCTCCAGAGCGTACTTACAACATCATCCTCACCGCTTCCATGGCTTTGAAGGTAGTGGTATTGCTATTAGAGGCAGACCCCCAGTCCAGATGGATTATCTGGGACGAGAAGAGCACAGCCCAAGGAAACAAGCAGTATCTTTTCGCTGGGTGTACTGTTCTGGATGAACGAGATGTTTTTGAGGGGTATAGGAAAATCCTCACAACGGAAAACCTCTATCCGCTCGATATGTCTTTGAATACTAAGCTCCTGCATGAGAAGTTCTCCCAGAACATCGACTACTCCAAGCTCAAGGGCGACAAGTACGGCCTTCCCAGGGCATTGCTCAAGAACCTCAAGGTCCAGCTCTTGACGCCTGTCCTTCCGCGCATGGCGCAGCTTGCGTTTACGTTCAGTCAGCCATTCTTCATCGAGAAGTTACTAGAGCATCTCGGTCAGCCGCAGGTTCCCGCCAACGTGGGCTATGGTTTCATCGGGGCTAGCATACTGATATACTCTGGAATCGCCATCTCTACGGCCCTCTGCATGCACAGTATACCCCAAATGTGATGGATGGCGGTACTTATCCACTGACAGATGCGTGAAACGTACAGCTATCCCCATCATAGGATGCGTGCCATGGCGAGGTCGATTCTCGTCTCCGAAAGGTTCATCAAAGCCACCGAGACTCAGTTGGGGGCTGACTCGCACAGCGACTCTAATGAGCACCGGTATCAAGCACATCAAGATTGGATTCAGAATGATCCACGACATCTGGGCCGGCGTTATTCAGGCGGCTCTGTCTGTCTGAATGCTGTATATCCGCCTGGGGCCGTGTTCGCGGTCCCCATCGGAATGGCCACCTTCTGCTTCCTCTGCATCGGCGTCGTCCTGAACTTCAAGGGCGACTCGCAATGGTCCTGGATGGCAGGAGTCGAGAAGCGTGTCGGTCTGACGGCCGCCGCCATTTCCAGCAGGACCTGAAGATCTCTGGTCTCTCGTCCACAGCCGGGGACTTTGTGCAGAAGCTCCGCATCTCGGAGCTCGCGGCCGGAGCACGGTTCCGCAAGATCTTCATCCTTGCCGCGCTCTGTGGCTTTACGCCCATGCTGCTCAGCCCGCCATTGACAATTGGGTTCAATCAGAACACTCTCGATACCAAGATGGTGTTCTCGAGTCTTTCGCTCCTTGTGCTGCTTACCAATCCACTGTCACAGATCTTCCAGGCTCTCCCTGAGATTATTTCTGGTCTGGCCTGCATTGGCAGGATCCAAGCTTTCCTGGAGTGCGAAACCCGACATGATTTTTGGCGAGTTCTTGGTGATCGCGGTTCCAATTTGAAGCCCGAGTCTTCAGGTCGGGCCACGGCTACGGACGCCGAAATGAGCGAGAAAAGCGCCTAGCTCAATGATGCGGTAGGGAATGAAGATTTCTCCCCTGAGGCAAAGCTCGAGCCGGAAGATGCTGCTATTCTTGTCCAGAATGGAAATTTTGGCTGGGAGGCAGATACAATGGCATTGCATGATATCAATGTTCGAATCGCCAAGTCTTCACTCACTATGGTGATTGGGCCCGTTGGCTCGGGCAATCCTACACTCGTCAAGGTGCTACTTGGCGGAATTCCCGTCAGCGGAAGTAGTGTCCTGCCAGGTACACGTCTTCCCCATGTCAAATTCTGCGATCAAACAGCCTTCATCTACAACGGGACGATCAGGGACAACATCATCGGCTTCTCGCCCCTCGACGAAGAGAGATATGCCCAAATTATCAAGACCACAGCTCTGTGCTATGGCCTCGATGTCCTCGCGCAGGGCGACAGGACGGTTGTCGGGTCTGACGGGATCAAGCTGTCGGGCGGCCAGGGACAACGCATTTCCCTGGCGCGGGCTCTCTATCTGCAGTCTGATATTCTTGTACTGGACGATATCTTCAGTGGCCTGGACGCGGATACCGAGCAGGAGGTGTTCCGCCTTACCTTTGGGCCCAAGGGCCTTCTGAAGCAGAGGTGCTCCACCATCATGTTATGCACGCACAGCATGAAGTACCTCCCGTCAGCATACCACGTCATAGTACTCGAACATCCCAGCGTGGTCAAGCAGGGAGACTACGAGAGCCTGATGGCTGGCCAAGGTTATGTGGAGCACCTAAGCCTCAAAGCCTCTCTAGATCGCGATTCTGAATAGGACGAGGTGAAACCTACAGCCAGCACGACCGAACCGCAGCCACAACAGTCCAGTGTGACGACCGCGAGGCTGGCTGCTGTTGCCGAGCTTACAGAACAGTCTCGTCAGGTTGGTGAGAGGACGGTGTTCAAGCACTACTTCAAGAGCATGAGCTGGATACTGGCAACCTTCTGTCTCTTCCTTGCTGCTCTCTGGGGTTTCTTCACCAGCTTCCCAACAGTCTGTAAGTTCTTCCAAGGCTCCCAATCACCAAGACCAACTACATTGCCTTGCGTAGAAGCAGCGGCTAATCAGTATCACTCCTTGCAGGGCTCTCTTTCTGGACCGACGACGTCGATTCAGAGTCCCCCAAACACTCCCAGACGCACTACATCGGAATCTACATCATGCTGCAGGTCTCGGCCATGATCTCGTTGCTTCTCCTTGAAATTTTGATCTTCATCGTCTCCATGAAACGAGCTGGCGCCAATCTGCACCAAGAAACTCTGCTGACACTGGTCCACGCGCCCCTCCATTACATCACCAGGACGGATGCTGGGGTCATTACGGACCTCTTCTTGCAAGACCTAAGCCTCATCGACACCGAGCCGCCAGACGCATTGTTGAACAACCTCTTTTGTGTCCGTATGTCCCTGCGAGCTGCGGTTATAGCTTTGGGTATGATAGCATACTGACAAGGGCCTGCAGCTCTCCCAAGCTATCGGACAAGCGGCTGTCATGCTCACTTCGTCTCCATATCTGGCCATTAGCTACCCCTTCATTGCGGTCGTGCTGTACGTGATATAGAAATTCTATCTCCGGACTTCAAGACAACTGAGATTGCTTGACCTCGAAACCAAGAGCCCTCTCTAGTGAGTATACAATGCGACCTTTCCATTATTGATTCGCAACTACCATCCGATCAGCACCCACTTCCTTGACACTCTCAAGGGTGTTACCACCCTGAGAGCTTTCGGTAAGTCTGAGCGGGAGACACAAACCTAAAAGCATAACTAAGCCATGGTCACATTGTTGGTGGCTAACCCGATATGCGCAACAGGTTTCATCCCCAAGGATATCGCCAAGAACGCGCACCTGCTGGATCCGAGCCAGAGGCCAGCCTACCTCCTGGTCATGATCCAGGAATGGCTGAATGTTGTTTTCGACCTGTTGGTCATGGTGATGGCAGCGGTCCTGACCACTCTCGCCGCCCGGCTCCACTCCAGCGCCGGCTTTGCCGGTGCCTCGTTGGTCACCCTGCTGAGTCTTGGGGAGAACCTGTCCGGATTCGTCATCTGGTTTACCAGGCTCGAGACTTCGATCGGGGCGATTGCCAGACTCAAAAACTTCAACGAGACGGTCGACCCCGAAGAGAGAGTCGACGAGGATATCTTCCATGCCGCCTCCTGGCCGCAGCATGGCGCAGTCGAGTTTGAGGGTGTCTCGGCGAGCTACCGGTAAGATCCGCGATAGGCATTTCCGTCGCTGATCTAACAAGATATGCTAACGCCGTCAATAGTGCGGACAGCCAAGACGGAAACCAAGATGACAACGACCTTTCCAACTTGGCCCTCCGCGACATTCGCCTGGCCATCCAACCAGGGAATAAGGTTGCCATCTGCGGCCGCACGAGCAGTGGCGAGTCCAGCCTCACCGCCCTGCTCCTCAAACTCCTCGACCCCCTGCCGACGAAGCCGGGGCGCGTGGTGCTCGACGGGATACCCCTTTAGAATGTGGACGGGACAACGCTCCGCCAGCGCTTCATCGCGGTGCCCCAAGAAGCCGTCTTCCTGCCGGACGGAACCAGCTTCCGTGCCAACTTGGACCCAGCAGGCGAGTCGGCGGCGGAGGAATGCGAGGCCGTCATCGCGGCCATGGGCATGTCGAGGTTCGTGCGAGAGCGCGGCTAAAGCGGCGGCGGGATCCTGCTGCTCGACGAGGTGAGCTCGAGCGTGGACGTGGACATGGAGCGGGCGATGCAGAAGACGATCCAGGCCGAGTTTGAGTGCTACACGGTGATCGCCGTCAGCCACCGGCTCGACATGATCATAGGCTTTTACCGCGTCGTCGTCATGGACAAGGGCGAGATTGTCGAGGTCGGGCAGCCGAGGGCACTGGCGGGCACGGCGGGGACGCGGCTCGGCGGGCTGGTGAACTCGGGGGCCGGGTGAAGAAGTGATACTGCCTAGAGATTATATATGAGTGCTTCAACAGATGCGAAATATAGGTACCTATTGAGAAATGTCACTAGAATCTCACAGCTGGATGGTTTTACACTGTATTAGTCACTGCCGGACAACGACTAGGCTGAACGTGACCGGATTCGCGTATAGTAACCGTTGTGCGGTTTCTCAGTGCGGGATGCCTGGCTCCTTGCAGCCTCGTGATTTCGCTGAACGATGCGGCCTGTCTTGAGTTAGCGTCATCAATGCCAAGATTGGAGATCAGACACTCGTATACTAGTTACATATAGGAGTATGTCTGGCGAGTTCAGGACCGGATCGAGGACATACAGTTTCGCTTTGGCGGCGGCATCGGACAACGGTGACTAGAAAAGCCATCGTCTCCCATCCCATCCGCACTCACTAATCAGCATCACCGGCGGCTCTAGGACAAAAATGGACAGTGAAGTCTTTTCTTTCTTAACAACTCACAACCCCCCTCACACATCCCCATCCCTCTCCTTCTCCTCACCACCATCTCGGCTACACCGCCTCGCCCAGCCCCCTTTTCCAAACGACTCGGCCACCGGGCGGAATGTGGATGGGTATCAATTATATATAAACCGCACCGGCGCCTGGTCCCCCCTCCTCCATCTCTATCCTCTCGTCACAGCCCTCGGCCTCCCCGCCACCCGCCCATTCCCTCTTCGCGGACATCTCCCGACTCACGTGGCCACCACTGTCCGTCTCGAGCATCCCCACAAGATACTTGCTCCCGTCCTCCAAGACGTCCGTCTCCAAATACGACAACAGTGGGGGGAAAAGGCTTCAACCGGAACTCGGTCCGGCATATAACAGGTAGAAACGCCAGTGTCCGACCCCTGTGAATTTTTGAAACCTGAAGGATACGTTGAAAAAGACGAGCAAACGCCAGGCATGGATGAGTCTTGAAAAAGAAAGAAGAACGCCTGGCGGTACAAAACCTCCTCTTCTTGCAAAAAAAAAAAAAAAAAAAAAAACCCATGGGTAACAAGGAAACAAAACTTGCTCAAGTGGGTGAGAGTGTCAAGGAACAATTTTTTAGAATCGCTACGATTATACATTCTTATAATCGGAGCAAGACAAGATGTATGGTAATCTGCTCCTGCCTTGCTTCGGGTGTGTGAAACACGGCTCTGCCGCATTGGCACCCAAGACTTTGATTATTCAAATAACGCTCTCCGCTTCTTTTGTAGTAAAGCTCGCAGAATTCCTCATCACTCGGCGCGTCGCCTCAGTCCCCTCCTCATGAAGTGGCACACGCCGGATGGGAATACGCTGAACGGGAAGCTTGGTAAGGTACAAAGGAAACTTGGAACCATGGTGCGCTCTCGGGGCAACCGTCTTCGGGAACGATGCAGTAGTCGGGTGGGAATATGTTGATAAATACATCTAATAGAGTGGCCGATGCTCTGAATGGAATTAGGAGACTCGTAACGTCGTCGGAGGCTCGCCTCGCGGTTGAAAAGGGGTATGTTGGGTAATGTAGACACGAATATATGGCACTGGTGGTGAGGCTGCAGTCAGTCTCGGAAGCTCGAGGCCATTACATGACGATACAGCAGCCACAACCCCCGCTCTTCTTCTTCTTTTCACCGCTCATGGACATGTCGGCGGCAGAAGAGTGGTCGGGTACGCGGGTGACGGTCTGGGTTTCGGCAGGCTGCTGCGGCGGCGGCGGCATCATCGGACTCAGGGGACCGCGGGGGCTTGGCAGCGGGCTGGTCTGCGGCTTGTCGGAGATCTTGGGCATGGTCGAGTACGAGGTGCTCTGCTTGATGCTGGGCGACGTGGGCTCTTGGGTGCATCTCCCTTGAGCGGCCACTCATCATGTTGTTGCTGCTTCTCCTCCTCGGGGGCCATAGTGCTCGATCCGGCTTCGGGCGGCATGAGCAGGCCGTCCGCAGTGAGCGGGCGAAACTCCTTGTCGTATATACTGCCATACTTGCCCTCTCTTTCCCATTGCTCCTGTTGCAATCGTTTGGCGACGGTGGGAAGGAGTTGTTGTTCGGGGGGAAGACGTGGATCAGGGCGGTAGGATCCAACCATCCATGGCGGGTCACCCTCCGGCCTCTTGGCGCCGGGCGAGAGATCCCCGGACCTCGTAGTTGGTCGGATTCCGGATATGCTGCCCGTCGAGTCCTTGCCGCCACGTGTTTTGCTTTTCCCGCCAGCCTTGACCTGGGTCGACGTCTTCCTGCCCGCGGCCGAGGGGCCGCCGCTGCCTTTCCGGGGAGACACATCGGTCTGGCTGCGTTTCGCCGGCTGCAGAGTCGACGAGGCGCCGAGCGTGTTGGCGCTGCCGCTTCTCGGTCGGGGTTTTGGATAGGCTATCGTCTCGAGCTCGCTACCGCCGCTGCGCCTACGTCCGGAAGGTGCGTTCCTCTCCAGGTAGAACTCGGGGATGGGGGCTGGGCTGGCCTTGGCCACAGGGATCTTGGAACCGCTCTTCTTGTCGGCCATTGAGACCCAGTAGGCCTCGTCGCTCTCAATTTCCTCGGGCAGCCGCAGATCCCAGCTATGGGTATCCTCGGGCATCTTGTCCTCGGGGACTCTGTACTCGGGCGAGATGGAACTTTTCCTCGATCTCGGGAGAGGGATCTCATCGTCCGGGGGAGCAGACGTGGTCCGCTTGGAGCTCCCGTTCATCTTCTCCTCGCTACGACCCCTGCGGGGTCTGCTGCTCGCGCGCACCCTCGGCAAGATGATACCGGCAGCCTGGAGCTCCTGACTCTCAATCTTGGCCAATTTGTCGCGGTGGATCCACTTGTCGTCGTCCGTGACGCCTGTTATCTCGTTCGTGGGTCGCTTCTCGCCCGGTCCGCTCCTTCCTTCAAAGACATCGTCCGCAGCGCTCAGCCCGCTCTTCGATGTGTCGTGGTCGCGACGGTTTGACCTATCCCACGACCTGTTGCTCTTGGTCAGGGAAATGTTATCGTTGGATGCCTTCTTCCGCGGGGGCGGCAGGGGCTCGAAGCCGTATTCGTAAATGTTGGCCGAGTTGCCGTTCTGTGCCAGGGGTGCTCGGTTCGCATGGTCGGACTTGTCCAGAGATCTTTTCTGCAGATTCTGCAGGACGGCGTCAGCATGTGCGCTCGCGTACGAGTGCGTTCAGGAGCCAATGGGGGAAACCAGCGGCTCAAGGAAGAAGCAACTCACCTCGGTGTCGCCCGTCGCGTAACTGTTCCAGGCACCGTGGTTGCCATTGCCGTGACTGCTGCTGGGCGGCGTGATGGTGTTGGCAGTGGCCGGCGCGGCGGACAAGGCGGCCATCGCGACGGCTGGAGAGCTGGAGGACCAGCAGTCTCCAGGGCTATCGTGTGCGGAGTGGTTACGAGGTCGTCGGCAGCGGTTAAAGAAGTGTCGTGAAGGCGAAGAGGATATCGGGCCAAGAATGGGATGAATTGGCGGCGCGTCGAGAACAGTGAGGAAGCGAAGATGGCGCGGGTGGAGGACGGGGGGTGGGAGATTGGAATTGCGTCGTGGACTGTGTGTCCCAGCGTGGTTGGTATGCTGCGGCGGTGGTCGACCGGTAGAGGCGGCTTATTAGGAGGCGTTCACGAATGGCGACGGTGGGAGGGTTAGGACAATCAGGAACCAGGTCGGACTGAAGGTCGAAACAAAGGAAAACAAGATGGCGTTGAGACGGGATAAAGACCGGAGGACGGGGTCGGGGGAAAGGTGTCAAGGAACGTGGTTTGGTGGGTTGGAAAAAAGGAGTCTTGTGGAATCGAAAGGGGAATAGTAAGGAAGCTTCAGCGGGAGGCCATTCGCGGCGGCGGCGATGGTGGTGTGGTGGTGATGGTAGTAGTAGTGGTTGGTGGTGGTGGCAGTGGTGTCTGTCGAGGACGCTGCTGTCCGTCGTCTCTGCGTACTGCGTACTGCGTCTGCTGTCTTTGCTTGGTGGCCGCTCTCAGCGAGGATTCCACAGTGCCAGTGTCTAGGCGCAACGCAGAGCAACAACACGACAAGAGGAAGAGAAAGAGAGACAAAAACCAAGACAGAGGATAAAGACGGGGAACTGAATGAACAGGTGAAAGAGAGGAGGAGCATGGATGAGTGGAGGAAGGCCGCACAGTCGTACCGCAAGAGGGCACAGTGCGAGGACGGGACGATGGGGGTGAGGGACGTGTAGGCGGGCCAGGCAGGTACATACCCATAGTACCTACCTACTATGTATACATACCTAGGTAGTAGGTGGGCTGGGTTGGGTTGGGTTGGTGCGGTGCAGTGCGGTGCTCCTCCCAGAGCAGGTGTGTTTCTCCTCCCGCTGTGGAGGTACGTACCTGTACTCTCTTTCTGTGGAAGATGCGCTAGAGCCGATATGAGCTAGCCGCTTTTTCCCATCCGAGGCTACTGGTTGGTCAGACCCTGGCCCAGTGACGGGGAGCGAACCCACATGTGCAAGGCGTGGGATTCCCTCTTTTGGGGAACCGCGACCGCTGATAGGAAGGAAAATGAGGCACCGTCGAGGCGGCGAATAACAAGAGAGGAGGAGCAAGCAAGCAAGCATCGGGTCCAATGTACCTCTGTAGCCCGGCAGGTGTGGCCCATCATGGGGGGGGTCCCGTTTTGTCAAGAAAAGAAGACAACAATAAGATTAGGCAAGATATGCTGCTGGGAGTAGAGTAGCATTTGGCAATCTTCGTCCCAACCTCGCACGGGGCGCCTTTTCCCCGTGCGACTGCATATGGCATCTCTATGGCCAGTGACGAGTAGGTATGCTCGGACATCTCCTTCATCACAGTCCCGTCGGAAAGCAAGGCATGAGAAGAAAACATATTCGCTCATGCCGGTCGATGATATGGAAGAAAAAAAAACTGGGTGCATGAGGGGAAGAGGGGGGAACGAGCGGCCATGGTTGGAGCAAACGCAACCGATTGGTACGCCCGGCCGCGGAACGATTTGGCTGGACGGGCTCCGAGTCTCTCATTGGAGAAACACGCCCGAGTCCAGCCTCTCTTTGCTGTCTATAGTACTGACGACGGACGCACGACGCAAGACAGCTGCAAAGCACAGGCCAATGACTGCCGCCAGACGTCTTTATTCTTTCCACAGCCTGGCGAGACTGCAGAGTCCCGCGCAGCGGCCCACCTCTCTTTGTTCCTCTGACGCCGCATCTCACGGGAGAGGCCAGGATGGGCGCATGACGGCACACAGGAACAAGAAAGCCTGGACGGCATGGCGCTGATTCAGAGCGGAGAGACAGAGACAGAGACGAGGTCCAAGTCGCCCGCTTCTGTAGCGCCAGCAGCAGCGGATCGTAGGTAGCATGCGGGCTAATAGCAGACGAACGCGATGGGATACAGTGCATCAACTGCGCTCGGACGACGGCCCCTTGGCCCATCTCGTGTACACGGCGCCCGATTCTCGACGGCTTAACGGGCGGATCGATCGCCCTCCTATTTTCTCCTGAGGCTATTCCCGTCATCACTGCCCCCCCCAAAGCCCCAAGGCCCCAAACCCGAGCAGCAGGGTTCCCGCATCGGAGCCGCAACAAGTCAGGAAAAGGAGAATTCTCTCGGGGGTTTCGCTGGTAATTGGGGTGGAGATTCGTCCGTGAGTGGGTGAGACCGTTGAAGAACCATGGGTCGAAACGGCCGGGGCCCACGGGGGGGAGCACCAGGAGAGCAGAGGCTACGCTCGCATAGGCGCACTAGAACAGGACTACGGTTGGCAACAGACGCTCGGAAACGGGGACACTTGCCGTGCTTAGCATAAACTGATATGCTAGACATCGTCACCTGTCACGCAGGCTCATCCCATCCAGATCAGCCAGCTAATCCGGGACCCAAATTCAACGTCACCCAAGCGTCTAGACGACCAAGATTCCGTCGGCGGCGAGATCCAGCGCCACGTCAGCCGCGCGTTTGTTTATTTATACTATATTTCGGTTCCGGGCCCATGGTGACCTGGCGAGATCGGGGCTGTTGACAGGAGACAGACAGCTTCGGAACCACGCATCGAGGGTTGAATAAAACCTATCATCCTCAGGCACAAGCGAATTGTGTTTGTGTCTCTGCTGTGCCGTGTGTGTGTATGTGTGTGCACGCGCGCAGATTATGTAAGACGACAACGGAGGAAGGCGCACTGTGCCGGTGCCTTCTGGACCCTCGAGACCCTGGCCGTCCTCCTCTGACCCCCCCGGCACCTCATCATTTGCGCCTCCTGGGCCCCATGTAATCAATCAATCATCAATCCCAGAAACCGCCAACTGGGAATCTCAACGGTCTGTGCCCCCGGTTCTCCTTGAATCGGCGAACCCAATCTCGCTCATCAGTCACCAAACGTCAACGATTACCGGTCTCTCTCACTCTGTCTCTCTCGCTCGCTCTCTTGCTCTCTCGGTCAGATGCTATGGGACAGCCGCTGGAATTATGCCTGTCCGCGTCTAAGCCTCGGAACATTCTCACCCAGAGCGACGTTTGAGAGACCGAAAGCTTCGGCTTGGTTGGTGGCTTGTGCTTGGCCTGTTCGTGTCTGCCGCTTGCGCATGTCTCGCGCAGCACGGAAACTGGATTGTTTTCTTTTTTCCCTCCCTCTGGCGTCGCCTGCAGAGACGCCGTTTTGTCTCTGCATCTGGCCATTCCCATCAGACTGCAGACAGACAGATGGGCTGGCATGTCTCGTCTCGTCTCGGTCGCCCCTCCCATTGATCTCGTGTCGTGCTTCCCGCCCTATCATCTGGGTTCGCTGTGTTCAGCACCCAGATCCCCGGCCACAAGCATCCAACGAGGATTGCCCCTTCATCGCCGTCCCGACCAATGGCGGTGGTTCATGAGTTCCTGGGATGTCGCATAACGAGAGACACACAGTCCCCGGCCCCACATCCGACGATACTATGTATTTCCTAGGCGGCTCGGCCAATCAAGGCCCTCGGGGACGACGAGAGCGAACCGCTCATGGCTTGTTTGCGGAAACTTCGCGATGCCCGGCAATGTGCAGGCAGCGAGCGCCCAGTACCCAGGCAGCGGACATACCGACGAGATCGTCTCCATCCATCGGCACGATTCATCCCCTATTTCCTTCTAGAAGGGCCAGTCTCATATCTTCTGACCTTTGCTCTGCAGCTCCGTCTCCATCTCGCAGGGGCCCAAACTCTCAGATCGTCCTTTCCTTATAATTTCCGAGCAATCTACGGATACTATGCAGCCGTCGAGGACCTGCATCCGCCGCCCGGGAAGGAACCTCGCTGACATCGGGCCTGGCTTGCCTGTCATCGGAAACTCTGACAGGAGAGGAGAGGAGAAGAGAGGGACGACTGACGGAGAGGCAAGACGGAAGCGTGCACGGCCCCAAGCACCCAGTGCCGGATTGTCTTCATAGTCACAAGCGGTTTCAAATGAAGCACTCGCCGCACACGACGCACAAACATCCTCGGACGTAGTACATACCAGGCCGCCACTCTTGGCTGCCTATCCGCTGACACGCACGACATAATTCTGTCTGACTGACCCGTCTGTTATCCGATGCATTCCTAGACCCTGATCTCCTGCACAAATCACTTGATTGTCCGCTCCTTCACAATCTCTGGTAAATGCACCTCTCCCTGTTGGGCCAGACCCCTGGTTACCTATTGATGACTGACACTTTTACCAACGATCCACAGTCCGAACTCCCATACCGGCCCCATCATCTGCCGGCCACCACCACACTCGCAGCCTGCGTCCGCACGTCCCCCCCCCCGATCCATGCCGAACGCTGCCGGGACCATGGACTGCTACGGCACCTCTCAGGGGCCGCGGCGCCAGCGACGTCAGCCGGTCCTGCGGAGGACCCGGTTCGTCTGCGTCTCCGATACTCACAACACCGCCGTCAAGCTGCCCAAGGGCGACGTGCTGATCCACGCGGGGGACCTGACGAACCAAGGCAGCTATTCCGAGGTGCGTGGCCGTGCGTGCTCTGTCAACGGTCCGGTGTCGGGTCCTTCCTTGTAGCCGATCGAGCTATCGTTCGGGAGCCATGTGGGAGGCGTTCGGCCAGAGATGAGCTTGTCTCTGGAATGTTCGTGTGCAATGAATAAACAAACATGCCCTACATGGCACGCCGAGTGGCGCCTGGATGACGCTTGCTGAATGTCTCGACATGTTGGAACTGACTCTGAGCCTAGTTGTCACGGGCCGTCCAATGGCTTGAAAAGGCAGACTTTGAAACCAAGATTGTCATTCCAGGTACTGTCTGTCTTGTCTGTCTTGTGTGCCTTTGCCCACTGGCTCGTTTCATCGTTCGTCCGGCAAATTGAACACATACTCACCCGACCAGGTAACCATGACTTGACGCTGGACCCAGACTTCTACGCCCAACATGGGAGTCACCTCCACAGCCAAGCACCGCAGTCTCCCCAAGACTGCATCGCCCTCTTCGCCAACTCACCAACGATAACCTACCTCAACCACGAATCCGCAACAGTCCGCCTCTCCTCGTCCTCGGGCCCACACACTTCCTTCTCCGTCTTCGGGTCGCCGTACTCGCCGCGCAACGGTCTCTGGGCGTTCGGCTACGACGCGCCTCAGCACGGCAGCGTTGGCGCCACTGCCGACTTGCCCACGTTATGGGACGACATCCCGCTTGACGCAGACGTCGTTGTGACGCACACCCCGCCACACACGCACTGCGATGAGTCTCGTGCCCGCCGTGCCGCGGGGTGCGAGGCGTTGAGGCGCGCGCTGTGGCGAGTGAGGCCTCGGCTTGCTGTCTGCGGACATGTCCACGAAGGTCGCGGTGTGGAACGAGTGCGCTGGGACCTGGAGTGCACCAACACAGCTTTCAAGGAGGAGGGGGTCGAAGGGTGGGACGATCCCGGGCAGGGCAACAAGCAGTCCCTCGTGAACCTGACAGCCAAGGGTGGAAACCCTCTACGCAACGACGGTTCTCATCCAAAGGAAAAGGATGATTCACCAGAGGTTGGAACGACCACCACCTCCGTGCCGTCCGCCGCCGGCAGGATCCCCGAACCCGCCGCGGAACCCGGGCTCGGCACGTGCGGACTCGGAGGAGACCCGAACTCTCCACGAAGCGACACTGCCGCGCTGGCCGGACGGTTGGGTCGGCGGGAGACGTGCGTGGTCAACTGCGCCATCATGGCCAAGAGCTACCCCCACGTTGGCGGGAAGACGGTTAACAAGCCCATCGTCGTGGATCTGGACCTGCCGGTGTGGGAGTGGACGCGCGACGGTATGCCTCAGATCGTGTATGCGGAGGACGGGTGACGGACTTGGCAGTGCCGCGTCAAGGAGAGCTGGATGGAAGGTGCTGTGTAGGGAAGCGGCAAAGTTGATGATTTCTCTATTGTCGAAAGAACCTGCGGACACGGTAATATGTCCTCCTAGGACCCGGTCGATAGTTGAAGATTAGCAAAACCGCGTCATCCTCAAAACTGTACTCAAGACAGACGAGCGAGCCAGGTAACCCTAACCCTCCATTCCTGTCGGCTGGACTCTCCATCACCCAAGACGCATACGACCGTCTTGGGGATCTTGGCAAATCTTATTCGTGGAACAGAACACGTACGCAACGCTAAAGTTTGCACAGTCGTCTTCGCCCGGCTGCGGTCTGAGGACGGGTCTCACAGGGGCGGCGGATGGGGCGGGCGCAGAGAGGATGCCACGCGCCGCGCGGGTGCATGTCGTCCCCAATCCACTTTGAAGCGCGTCGTTGTTGTGACAAAGAATGCCGGACTGGCACTTTAGCATTCAAGGTTGGGGGCTAGATGCCTTGATGTCCTGCCTCTTCGTGTCTCCTCAGAGTCATCCAAGCATGGAACTCGCCAGGTCCCGTAGTTGACGAAGCCGTCCAGGGGAGACCGGCGGGGTGGTGGTTCGAGGTATGACAGCCTCGGAGGAATTGTGCAGTCTATTGATTGGATGCGGGTATCCGCCGGTTGCCTGTTTTGCACGTTGTGAATGAGGCTTGAGGGATCGACATGCAAGGCTCGCTACCGTGACTGGAGGCCGCTCGAGCCCATCCCAATGTTAGAGCACGTCTGCCAATCCTCAGGGGTGATTGTCTATGAACATTCGGTTGTCTACTCTGCATGATATGAAGATTCCTCAGGAGGAAAAGTGTGAGACTCGGTGAAGAGGAAGTGAGGCGTTCGACACGCAAGGCCACTCGCGGCTCGAGGTTGACCTCAACGACTGTGCTTGGATGCCTCATTTCCCGTCACATCAGCTGCTGCAGCTTTGAGGACAAGACTAATGTGAGGCTTGGCTCTAATAACCTGGGCCTGTTCAGTCCCTATCACTCCTCAACGCAAGGCAGTCACCGAAAAGGGGTTCAGGACGGGCGTTTCGTGCTTGACGGTTTGAAACCTACATGGACGGTAGCCTCACTGCCAAGCATCAGAGGGACAATGCGCCTCACCAGGAAGAAGCACCGGGTGCTGCCATGCACGACTTCTTTTATCTACTTGTATGCCACCGTTCACCCTCGATCACCGGGCTTCAAGACATGCATGGCAGACAACGGCACCACGAGGCTGGCTGAGCTGCGCCATAGCCCTCGGCCACTACTGCAATAACCTGGGAGGCTCGACGATCCTTGCGGTAACTGTACTGTCGATCTTGATGCTTAACTTGTTGAGGCTTGGAAGCACTTAGATAACCTACCTTGGGAGTACACGTTTTTGAACATTCGCATCCACACCGAGTATTTCGCGGCGAGGAGAGGAAGAGTACCCATCAAGTAGCATCGAGAAGCGTTTAACCCCATGACACGATGGCAGACCTCTACAACTTCCAGAGTACCATGTTTGATCGCTCCCAAAGTGCCTCGGTGACTGCATGTCTAGGCGCCTCCCACGTCTCGCACATTACCCAGTCACGATATCCTCAAACCCCATCTCGCGAGTAACCCCCAGACATTCAAACGTTTTGCGTCCCTGGCCCCCAAGAGAAGGCTAGGCATACATCCCGAAACAGCCAGAAGCCATCCGTCAGGCTGTGGACCAGAAGCATAGACGCCTCGGTGCTTGTTATTGCACACTGCTGCACCCCGTAGAACACGGCAAACACCACCAGGCACGACACAACCAGCCCCTTCTCACGAGCAAGTCGTAGGTTTGGACGTTGCAGCCAATAGCTTCACACGTTCCCACAAACGTCCCCGTAACCCCATACAAACCCAGACGCCGTGACTCCTCGACCGCGTCTCCTCGCCAGTCAGCACTAAGAAGGGGACCGCTCATCCTCGAGTCCTCAAAACAACACTCAACATGCCTCCGATGACCATCAGGCTGCGAGCCGGGGGTATTGGGTGCCTCTTTTTGCACTTTGACGCACCCCATACGCCGTCGTGTGCCTGCACGCTCAGCAAAGTTCCTCAACCCATCCAGGAAATCCAACCAAGATGCTCCAATCTACGGCTGGTAAGCGCCGGTGTGCCGGCTTCTTGCACTTTGGAGCACGCCAGACGTCTCGGGTGCCTGTTCTTGCACTTTGACACAACGCCCGTTCGATATCAGGCACCGCGGCATGCGGCTTGCGGGGGATCATGTCTCACGCACACCGAGGTCAGTCGACGAGGCTGGCTGCCCGCTCACCTTGTTCCGCCTTAGGCATGTCCAGCTGGGGAGGTGATCCAGCATCTCCATTGGATCCCAACGAGTACGCACCGAGACACGGCGTTCCTCGCCCACGGCGCGGGATGCGCACCTCGGGCACCCCGCCCGTGACAACCTATGTCCTTCACTTCAGACATCTCCCAAGCGCCCACCGCTGATGTGAGAAGCGTCCCCCTCCAGCTGATCGACCCCGCCCTCAAAACAATGTCTCCCCGTGAACTACTCGAGGAAAAAGAAGCCGCAGCAGCGATCATTCAGAGAGCCCGCCTGCGCTGATGTGAGACGGCAACCAGCCTTACCCGCCACGATAAGCCGGACGCAGCACGTTGCACGTCCACCCCCGTGCAACCCAGATATCGGGGTCGTCAGCACCGGGGCTACGAAGCTTACCCAGTCACCACGCCCGCTTTCTCATGCCATCCAACGCAGCTGCCAGTCCCGGGTGCGTCGTGCGCCCGTGTCTGTCCATTTTGGACCAATCCCCACGCCGCCGTTCCCCCGTCCCGGCCAATCCGGTCCCTATCCGCCTTTTCGCCCGCCATTGAATGCGCCTATTGGGTTTGGAAAAAAGTATATGGTTGCCTGATTGGCGAAGAACACATGGGAGAGGCAAAAAGGGGAAGGCCAGAGGGTGCCTGGGCCTCCCGCGCCCCCGACCTGCATCTCGATCCTGTACTCGCCAACCGGGACCCCTTTCTCTCGTGTTCCTGCCCCCCCCCCCCGGCTTGATAGCTACGTCGCGTGCTTATACGGTGCCTTTTGCGGTCTACCGAATCAGGCTAGGGGACATCGACGGCGGTCTATCAGACTCGGCCCTCGTTGTAGCAAGCGGGACCACGCAGACACCGACGATGTAAAAGGTCCAGCCCTCACACGCCGGTCTCACGACCAGTCGAGGAGGTTCGAGAGAAGGCAAGGACCATACAGAGATGGTGGCCCGGAAAAACTGGCTCCTCACCCGCATGGCCGCCCGTCTGGCTACCTACCCGGCTCCGGATGCCTGATGCCGCAAGTCCACGCCGCGCGACGACCAATGGCGCCCCCGACGACGCCGCGTGCCGGATTCCCCAGGCACGCATGCCGTTCACCCTAGCCGCGAGGACGGTTTGAGGAAACATTGAGACATTTGGGTAGGATAAGCTTCAGAGACCAAGAGTGATCGGCGTACACTTGTACGGATGCTACTCAACCAACTCGGGTATGCCTCCTATTTCCTATCGGTTATACAGCACGCGGCGGAGAGCCGGTTGGCTCGGGGTATGCAATCAGTGCTTCATGATGGAGGGCAGGCTCCTCGACTCTTTGGCCAGTCTGTTTGCAAACTATTGCTCCCTCGCTGTCCTTGTCGGCTATTGGCACGCACTGCATATGTGCGTCGAGGACGCAGCCCTCAAGGGAGCACGGGAAAGGGAATAAGGCAAACGCCGCGGCGCTTCAGCCTGGGGGAGACGGGCTCGACTGCGGCAGCGGACATGCAGAGCCGAAAGCGAAGACGTGCAGCTGAGCGCTTGTCGAGCGTCCAATCGGCGCGCGGGTGGAGACCTCAAGACAAGCGAGACTCAGAAAAGGAGGGGAAGGGTCTCAGAAGGAGGGGGAGTAAGAAGGAAGGGCGGGAATGTGAGCCCAGAGTCAGATGCGGCGGCTGTGCGCAGGTGGGATGATGTGTGATGTGATGGGATCGGAATCGCGGGGTGCGATTTGCTCGGTGGGGGTTTCACTCCTGAGACCGATTACCTCTCAGAGTCCGAGAAGTCAGCTGGATGGACAATGGGTGGTGGTGCTGCCATCGAGATTTCGAGTGGTTGAGTTGATGCCCGCGAAACTCTGACTCCTCTCCCCGTAAAGCTTCCAGCTCGGCATAAGGCGGCGGCGAGAAAAAAAAAATCTCAATTGAACAGCAAGCTCAGCGCATGGATGAAAGCTCGAGCTGGAAGCTGTCCGGGCAAGCTTCAAGCTGCCAGGAGCACTTCACCGCCACGAGCGGCAGCGATGTCCCAGCCAAAATAGACCTCTAGCACAGCCCGAGCATCGCGGATAATGCGTACTAGCCAAGAACCGGTCAGAGTCCACGCCCTATTCCCGTCGAAAATGCCTCTTCTCTCGGAGCCGTTTCCTTGGAACGATCGCCAGCTCTGCTTCATGGATGCAACAGGTTTATCCACCGGATGACCGGCGATATCGTCTACCACTCAGCAGTGCCTGGATTTCGATGCAGAAAGATGGGATGACATCCCGTGCTGGAACGGCGACAAACGGCGGCTCCATTTGGGATCCGAACCATGAATACGAGTGTGTTGGCGCGGTACCCGCTCTGCGGTAACAAACGGAAAAACCCCTCCCTCCAACTGACCGGCAGTCTCTTTGCGAATCTTATCGCTGATAGGCCATCGAATGGGTCCCTGAGCTCGGAGTCATTGGTAACTATAGTACGTGGAAGCGTTTGCTGGGTGGTCCTGGCCGCTGTGGCGGAAGTTGCGCGGTTTTCTCCTGAAGATTTTCACGGGAGTATAGGAGGGGGGTTCCCTGGAGAGTTTCGGCAATGGCTAAGCGAACGGGATGATCTCTGCTCAAGCTCTGGTCTAGCTAACTAAGACACGTATTGTGCTGGGCGTGAAGCCGTTGGTCGCTCACTTCTCAGTCTCACCTCACTCTTGACTGTCATGCTGCTCTCAAGTTGAGACGACGTGACGGACCGCCTGTAAGAGTCGAGCAGCCTGCAGCATACCAGACGGTCGATCGCTACCCTGCACCAATCCGATCGAGCTGCAACCCATGGCAAGCACTATGGTACAGAAGAATATCTATGTGATCGACCGATAGCTGAGGGAGACCTTGGTCAAGACCGCCCGAGACCGCTTCGATGGGATGCCATGCTAGAGGACTCGCAAGGCAATGCCTTAACAGCATCTGTTAAACTTGGTCGGATATCCACACGATTGCGGCACCAGCCAGGTGATCATCCGCAGTGGAGAAGTCGGACCTGGGCCCGCTGGCGCACGAGACAGGACGAGACGGGACGATTCGGTTCCTCTCGAACCATTGGTTCAGATGGCGCTGACCGCTAAAACGTGAAACCCCTTCACCACCGGCCGGCTGCCAAGCGCCAGTAGGAGACGGCAATGTCAAGCGTTGGTGATGCTGCTGCTGAGGGGTAAATCAAGCCCTCCCAGGTTCCTCGTGAGCGGAACAGCTCACAGAGGCGTCCGAGGTACTTGACCTCCGGTTAGTCATGCCTCAAGCCAGGATATCTCAGACAACATGATTCGAATACAGTAGGTATCTCTCAATGCGGTATCCGGCTGAGGAGAATCTCCCGCCGACGGGTTCCTACTCGTTGCGAGCTAGTTGCAGCTGAGCCTCTGCGTGACTGGCTGAAAGGGCCTGTCATGTTTTCGTCTGATTTGTTGGCGCGGGAGGCGGTCTTGTCTTTTGGTTATGGTCCTTCTAGCCCAATGGGGAACCAATGCGGACCACCTCTTCACCCAAAAAGCGCTGCAAGTCGGAGAGGTATTTCACGTGGAAAGAGACTACAGGATGCGTACCGTTTTTAACACATGTTGATGCCCTCCCACCCACCTTTTCCAGACGTCTAGAAGGGGGCGCCTCTGTCTCTGTGTTGGGGCTGTGATGCTGAGAGTTCGTTCCTGCTTCCGATCTTCCAGGTGGTCGCTGACACGCGACCTCGTGTAGTGACGACGATCCCATCACGAGCAAGAAGGCGTGGGATGCGATGGCTCGGCGGAGGGAAGATGGCATGCTGAGGCACATGTCCCCGAGGGTTCGAATGGTCCTGGGAGTCGGATGGGTTGTGATATTGTGTGATGGTGGATGCAGTAGGCCTGTTTGGGACTGTGGATGGTGTCATGCACGCACTTTGCAGTGGTCGGTCGATTACGACCCCGAAAGCACGCCGACCTCTGCCTACCTGTACGTCGCCAGTCGTCGTTGAGATTGGACGGCCCAATGGCGGGGGCTAGAGGGGCGAATTCGGAGCCCTTGCAGGTCTGCCGACGATGGCAGCGAACAATGCTCCCATCAACATCAAATCGGCTCCACAATGGGAACCAGGAGTCAACAGGTTGGCGGCCTCCATTGGCCATTGACGAGTAGTATCTAAATGTTGCGAGTAAGTTGAATGGTTGCGAGCTGCCCATGTCGCCGACAGATGCAGGGCAGACGCAGCAATGCTTTGACGGTTGTAGATGCGCTTGAAGACTACACTACGCATAGATACTCGAATAATGGCCGACAAAAGCCTGTGAAAGGGCTCTCCAAGTCCGAGGCAACTTGTTTGAAACATTGCCGACGCCAGGCAAAAGGGTGTGAAGGCCTTTCAAGACAGAGCGATCCTTCGTAGGGCTATGGTTGACGATGCTCGAGCTAGCTGCGATCCCTCTGTTGAGTGAAATGACGTTGTCCTGAGTTGATGTGAGCCGGGCACACGATGGCCGAACCACTTTGCCCTCTGTCATTCTCTCAGCGTCATTCTGGGCTCTGCCCGCTAGACCACGAGCAGCCAGTGGAGTGCCGCCGTTGGCTCTTGGCCTCCCGGGGTGAGGTGACGACGGCCATGTGTCGTCGCCTGTGTGCTTGTGCCTTGTGTCTATCAATCTCTGCGCGCGTTCCCGGCGGGAGGGCCAAATAATAGTCGATGGGCACAGCTGAATCTGGCTAGCCTTGTATGGCATTTCGATCCGGGCCACGGCGCACCCATGACTTTGCTGGCGACGTCTCTTTGGCTGTCGAAGGCGGATCTGATTTCATGGCGAGGCCAGACCAGGCCACAAACACGGCCAGTGGTCATCTGTCATAACAGCTGCCATCATCGCAACATTGCCGTTGGGCTCCAGTGGGCACGTCGTCGTCTCTCTGTGTCATTCTGGGAGAGCGACGGATTGGGCATCGAATTGGTAGCGAAATGCCATGACAAGGCCGATGGGGAAACGGTTTGGGTTGGTGTGTCAGTGACTGGGGAGGAGTTGGTGGGTGGTTGGGCTAGCGAGGAGACGGTTCGATGTTGGTCAGACGGTGACAGTTCAGACAGCTGCCGCCATTGAACTCTGCTGTGCTCGTTGAACTGGCCTGAGAGGAGGCACGGGCATTTTCCGACGGGCATTACCTAAGCAGGAGAAGGACGGGATGTACTGCCTATGTACCCGCGTACCTTGAGCGGTGGAAGGAGGGGGAAGACCCACTTCTACCACAAACGGGTTTCAAACACGATGCTCGTTTCTGTGTTCACCGCCAGATGTCCCCTCGCAAGTGGCTGCGCTCCAGTGAATGCAATGCCATCGAGTGGAATGAATAGGACTCCAACCTTACCTGGTCTGGGCATTACCTCAGCAACGGCTGATGGAAGCGTTTGAAATCATGTTTCCACGCTGCCAAATGCGGTACCGGGTAGTGCTGTGGGCATGCCATCTCGTGCCATCTCAGCTGCCACAAGGGATCGATAATAGTGACAAGAGCATGACTGAGATGGAGAGGGTCAGACAATGGCTGATTCAACGCACCTCTGATTCCGAGCTTCTCCGACTTGGTCGTCGCCTTCGCCGAGAAACCAAAGGAGCGACCTGTAGTCTGTAATAGAAAGCACCGCCCGCGGTTCGCCGACGATGGATTACACCATCAACCAAGGTTGCTTTAGACTCGGGCAGATGATGGCTTAGCGTGCTGACTGTTGACGCTTGCTCGACTACCCAGTGCTGGCTCAGCATCTCTAGCTGGGTTGAGCTGAGTTGGCACCCAGCGCTATCCTCGGGAAACGGGAGGGGAAACGTTGGGCGACCAAGGTTGCTGCTTGAAAATACGGATGAACGTTTGAACGTTTTGCAGGCACTGGTCCGACTACATAGTACAATGTAGATCCCGGACGGTACCAGGTGCCACCTTCTGCTAGCGGCGGGATGCACTGTTGCCACTGCAGAGGAAAAGGAAAGAAAGAAGGAAAGGCGACGAACGGGGGAAACAAACGATTGTCTTTCCCATCCTCCCTGTACCCTTGTAGCCGGTACGTGGCTCTCGCCTCCACCCCCTCACGAGGCAAAGTATCCACGACTTTACGTACAAGCCACCAACTGCCACCAATTGTCCTCGGCCACATCCTCCTCAGTGCTCCCCCTTCCGCAGCCTGTGCAGTTGCTCGTAGTGCCTGCTTCCCTGGTGCTGGTGTCGCCGCTGCCCAATTGACGAGGCGAACAAGCGTTGACGCTGCCCCAAAGACTCCAATTCACCAATCCCCATTGAATTAGGGATTGCAACTTTTTTTTTTTATTAGCGCGGGTACAACCACACAGCATTGCATTCGGCTGCCAGGAACCCAACGACAAGAGACACACGACGGCAAAGACAGTAGCGAAATCGCGCTTTTTTCGCCCCTCTGACAAGAAGAAATTTCTTGACTCTCTTCGAGGGAATCCCCGGCTGCGTCCGGGAGACCCTGAAGACCGCAATGATTCAGGTTGATTCATTCATCGTCATTTTAGCCCCATGCTCGGCTGGTCTTGCTCTCCAACCGGGGCGCAGCATGGAAGTCGTCGTCGGCAGCTTCGTAGTCTTCGTCGGTTGGATGACTCTTTCGCTCCCTCAATGGCACCTAGGAACTCAGAACTCACCCTGGCACGATATACTGTAGCACTTGGCGGGCACAGCCTGTACAGGTACCATGAACACCGTAACGAGCATGGCGAGGTACGTTGTCGGGGTGGATTCACGGCCCTCCACCAACCCCACAGGCCTTCCATTCCCTTCACCGTATCCGTGACCGCCGCGACCGATCGACCTCTTACGGCGGAAGCCCATGTGTCGTCCCTGTCGCTCATCGCCTGAAGCGTTCCCCCGTCTTGGCCCTCGACCTTTCCAGGCTGTCCGGTATCCAGGCTCGATGTGCTGCTGCTTGCCGGAGTGCCAGGACCAAAAGAGATCTCCCCGACAACGACGGGCCTCCACGTCAGTGAAGGCACGCAAGCACGAGAAACCCCCCAGGCACTGCCAGAGTCTCAGGGGTCCTCGCATACGTCAGGTTGTTGCGCATCTTACCTAGCTCCGCCAGGGTTCAGTCATTCGCCGTCTAATCCGCCCGCCTCCGACTGCTCCTGTGCCGGGTGCAGCAAGCCACAGCAAGCTGCTGTACTCTGCCTGTTTAGGGCACGGGCTGCGCGGGTCGGACAGAAAGAAGCAGGCTATGTCCGAGGCTGTGGAAGCACAGAGAAGTACACAGACGAGCGCCGTTGACGCCTGACAGGCGGGAACGGACTTGAGCGATGGTTGCGCGGAGGGCACGACGACGCCGATGACAAGACGGGTACGACAGCGCTCGCGGTTAACGGGTTTTCGAATGCCCTTGCAAAAGGAGTTAAGAACAGGAGGTCATGTCGAGCAGACTCAATCCGCGGTCTGCGGAAACGCAATAAGAAAAAGACCAGATGATGTCTGAGGTTCGAATCTCCAACTGCGGAAACTAACGTAGAGGCGTCGCACCGGAGTGCTCTCACAGCAAGAAAAGTCACAAAAAAGATCACTCATCTACGACAAGCCTACCCGTCGGGGGGGCACGCCGCGTATCACGCCCCAGCCAGCTCCTCCAGCCCCCTCGGAAGATAGCCCTAGACGAGCGTGGACGGCCGCGGGATCCCTCTGGGGCCTCTTCCTAACCAACGGTATTATCATCGTCATCATCAGCCAAGGCCCAGAACCGTCTCACCTGGTTACAAGCCCCTCCCCATCGCTCCCGTTTGTACCGCCCGAGCACCGTCAGAAATTGCTCGTCAGCAAGCTTTGTTACCTACTGCTGCGTCTGTGCAGCTATCTATACCGCCTCCCTGACTGACTGGCTACATCTGCCTGTCTACAGCAGCCCCAGGACTCACAGCGCCAACGCTTGACCACACCTCTCGAAGTGGAAAGACTGGCAGTTGGGGATCTCTCAATCGGCCGCCATCCACCTCGCCGAGAGTGCCTCGTTGACTCGACTGGTGACAGACAGCCAGACAGCCAGGCGTTTAGCAAGCAGATAGGTACCTTTGTGAACCGGCGAGAGAGCGACAGAAGGAACTGAACGGAGGCTACTTCCCTGCTGGTCCGTTTTGCTGGATTGAAACGGAAAGAAAGTAAGAAACCAAAAAAACCTGAGGCTGACCCACACCTCAGTTTGCGCTAGTATCCATCAGCCGTTATCTGAGTGGCCCGTCCAGTGTCGCTCCGCTGCAGACCCTGTCCCTCCATCCAACCACAGACGGCCCAGGCCCAGACCAGACCACAGCCAAAGGCCTCCCTCTCCCCCCTCCTTTCCCCGAAAAGCCCGTGACCTCATCGTCGGTCCTGTGCTCCCAGTTGCACCTGCTGCACCTCCAGTACTTGGTCAGTCCCCCCCATCTGTCGACAGTCACGGCCTTCCGACTAACCATTCATGCTGTACGCAGTATAGCCTGAGAAAAGACACAAGACACCAGGAGTACGTGAGAGAATACGTGCTCCCTGTACATATACCACTCAGTGTGCAAACCTGCATGTGAGAGAGAGAGGGAGAAAGAGTTCGCTAGACCAGATTCCATCGTCACGTCCCGACCAATCTGGCCATCGCAACACCCAAGACCCAAGACGACCGTCCGTCCGTGGTCCGACCAACCCACGACCCTTGATCCATCCATTGGGGAGAAGGGGTACGGAGGTACTTGTATACTTGGGTACACAGGTACTTGGGTACTTGTGACCCCCCCGAACTCCATCGTCCACGCTTCTTTCCGCTCCACTTAAGCCACAGGCTCCTCACGCTTGTACCGGGTCGCTCTCGACTGACAGGACGGAATCGACACTGACCTGATCTCGACCATCCATCAATCCCATCCGTCAATCCACACTCCACAACACACAATCCACTCACGACGTGGACCTGGGGGGGAACGCTCTCGCACACCAACCACGCAAGTCACTCATCCTCTGCAGCGGTCCCAGAAGTGACAAGGTCAAAAGTCACCTCGCTCGCTTCATCATTAATCGACGGCATTCACTCGTCCTCCTCCTGCCCCCCGGTTTCCTGGATCCTCATCAACTCGGATCCCCCCTCTCGTCGCTTGAGCTGCCTGTCCAACGCAACTTGCGAACATCAACCCACGAAAACAACTCCACTTGGACATTGGGAAACTGGTTGCGTTGCTGCACCTCGACCGGAACGCCCAGAGATAGGAGGCCACGACCCACGATCGTCGTCGCCCATCCGCCCTTCCGCCCTACGGACCACGGATACAGCTGTCCCTCTCTCCCTCTTTTGCCATCTGCATCTGCCTCTCTTGCCTCTTTGGCCTTTTTCGCCTCTCTCACTCAACTCGCCCACTCTCGATTCACCCGTTCACAACTCTTCACAACACCCTTACTTCACCAACCTTACCGATATCGTATTTTTTGCCTCAACATCGTCCTCATTTGCTTCGCCTCCCACCGTACATCACTTTCGCGCGCCTTCGCTTCAGCCTACATACTACTTACTACCTTACATCTGCCTACTACTACTGCAGCACTTCTTTAACTTCTGCCCCCTTCCTACATTCCATCCCTCGGTCTCATTCCACACTCAACGGATTGCCATCCTTCCACTGGGCACCGCCGCCCCCAAATTCCAACAGACACCTTCGCGTCAGCCTGCTGCAACCACAACACAACCCTGCCCAGCCTCGAGTGCCTAATCACCGCCTCCATGCAACAATAGCCTCGTCGTTCACCCAGAGACACAGACTGCGAGCGACACCTTACAGTCTTTCCGTCACCGCAACAGCTTTTGTTTGATCAGTCGCTCATCCCCCCCTGACCGCCGTCGAACTGGATTCGCGAGCCCCCATAACAACAACAAAGCGAAAGCACACGTCCAGCTCACCATGTCCTCGTTACCACCCGACCCGTACAAGACGTTAGGCGTCTCCAAAGATGCACAGCTCCCTGAAATCCGAAGCGCCCACAGGAAGCTCGTCCTCAAGTGCCACCCCGACAAGGTCCAGGACCCGACGCTCAAGGCCCAGAAGCAGGACGAGTTTCAAAAGGTCCAACAGGCCTACGAGCTGCTGAGCAACGAGGATGAGCGAGCCAAGTACGACGAGAACGTCAAGCTGGCCGAGCTCCGCAAGGAGATGGCCAAGAGCATGGCCAACACTTCCGCTCCTCGCGCTCCTAGAACCTACGAGGTGCGCACCGCCGAGCCCAGACCCGACACTTTCACCAAGACGACGTCATACCGCCCGTCACCCGGAACCAAGATGTACTCGCAGTACAACTCCCGGTCCTGGGACGAAGAGATCCACAGCCGATCAAATTCCATCTTCGAGGAACCCCGCGCCCGTAGGGCTGCCAGTTACGAGAAGCCGTCCCGACAAGAAGACGACATCCGAGACCGCGAGCGGGAACGCAGACGCAGAGAAGAGAGAGATCGGGAACGCGAGGAGCTCGCGCGTGCTGCCGATCGCCGCGAAAGAGAACGCGAGAAGGAACGGCAAGCGGACAAGAAGGCCGCAGAGAAGGCCGCCAAGCGGGCCGCGGAAGAAAAAGAGGCCCGACGACAGGAACGCAAGCGTCAGGAAAAGGCGGAAAAGGAGCGCGAGAAAGAGCGGAGACGCGAGGCCGAAGACAAATTGCGAAGACATAAGGCAGCGTATATTGAGCCTTTCGACGATGAGCCGACATATATCGCCAAGTCCGACAAGAAGAAGTCTAGCAGCACCAAGGAGAAGAAGGAGGACAAACGGTCCCGCTCGATCCCGCGAGACGGAGCTCCTCTCCGGGAAGAGCTGCCTGTGCCGCCCGTACCGCAACCCCCGCCTGATATCAAGGCAAAGATCCAGGACACCATGCTCTTCGCTGCCACATATATGGACCAGTCCCGCAAGGGTGTTTCTGCTCACCCGGGTCTGAGCCGCGCGCAGACGTTCGACGTCCACTACGCGCCTCCGCTAGCGGTGCCGACACCGCCGCCAGCCGCCGCAACCTATGTCCCCCCTCCACCTCCAATCCCCACCGAGGAGGTGGACACAAGTCGCAGGTCAAAGTCGAGGCGCTCGTCAGAGACCAAGCCGCGCGATAAGTCGAGCCACAAGAAGTCATCTCCTACCAAGGAGGCGCCTGTGTCTGTCCCGCCGTCGCCCAAGGTCGTTGATGCTTCGCCGAGTAGCCGTTACATGCCTCAATTCGCTTCCAGCACGTCGTCCCCTACGTCTACCTCACCGCCAAAGCATCTCAGCAGAGCGGCTACCTTCAACGATAATGTATTCAGCCGCCCGCCTCCTGGTATTGTCAGGGCACAGACGTACTCCCATGTGCCTGCTACCGATGCTGATCGGGGTCGCGGTCGCTCAAGACTGCAGTCCCAGATTGTGAGTGAAGACTCGGAATCCGAGGATGACCGTCGTCACCATAGGAGTAGCCGGCACAAGACTCACTCTCCTGAGCCGATACCAGCGGAATATGGCCAGCGAACTCGATACACAGTCAACGGCGGCCGCACAGTTGCAATTCCGCCCGAAGCTGCTTACGCACCGATGTATCGCGATGAGTCCCCCCCTCCCTCGAGGAAACATAGCAAGACTGCTGCCTACTACGAGCGCCCTCCCATGTCATCTAGGGAAGCGAGCTACTCGAGTTCTACGTACTTTCCCAAGGTCAAGACGGCGAGATACGACGATGTGCAGTATAGCAACATCCCGCACCGATACCGTGAGGAGTACGCCGGCTATGCTTAGTGAACGTGGTCTGGCATTCTCATCTGCCTTGGTCATGTGCTCCTACATCGCCGTCTTCGCAAGGGGAATCATATCGTTCTGCTGGAATGCGTCGATGTATATCCTCTTTTCGTCGTGCTCGGCGCGGCTGGATTCGATTTTCACTTTTTGTTACTGTTTCAGTGTTTTCATCTCTTGGTCCTCTTCTTTGGTTCGTGCTGGTATGAGGGGGACGACATAAAGACGCAAAAACCATACAGTAACGAGTACCGACCTGTCTTAACTGATATCAAATCTTGGGAGGGCTGCGGTTGATGAGCCTACACTTGGCGCTGGAGGGCATATGAGGGAATGAAGCCGCTTGACACGGCTATTGATTGGCATTTATGGAGCGAGACGTGCTAGGCGGCGGCGGTTGCCTGTAGATTGGGCTGGGGCGGAAGAAAACTGTAGAGTCCGGTCATGCGCCTCGTGGTGAGGCCTCACCGAGAGCTGGCCGATACCGGACCCCTTCCATCTGACCCGGCCAAGCCCCATTCAATCTAAGTAACCGGGCGGCGTCCATGCAACGGGGACTATTAGGATGTCCCGGGTTTCTCACAGAAGTTGTTGTACGCTGGAGTCTGACGATACACATACATGCATGCATTGGGATGGCGATACGTCTTTTTTTATTACGCACTATTTGGCTTTTACCATATCTCTAACGAACTCGAGACTTATTTCTGTCATTTGGTCGTCAAAAACTTTTCCGTCGTTCGCTACAAGGAGTTTCAGAAGAGGGAAAGGGAAGATACCACACACTCATTTTTGCGAGACGCTCAAGATATCCCGAAAGAAGACATGGAAACAGGAGGGGGTTCACCATACCGGCTTTCCCCGATAAGGCTGAATGTCATGGAGGGTTTTTATAGTTAGATTTGTCGAATGGACTCATTCCTGACATGTCTGCTTCGGCTTTGATCATTTGGTGACGCGTTGCTTGAGGCTGCAGCTATGATGACTCTGAAGGCTAATCTGGCTAGACAATGTTCCGAGTAGGGGTTCCTCACATTGAGCTTGTCGTAGCTTACGTTGGAACCATGATGGACAGCGACAGTCGGAGGGGAGCCGTCACGAGGCTTTAGAGTCACGGGGTTTCGGCTCTCTCTTTGGAGAGGCTGTCAAGGCAGCAAACCGGGATGACTGGGGTTGTCCTCGCGCTCCTACGATCACGCCGTTGCAGACATCTGGATAACGGTAAGGGTCTGGGGGTAGGCTTGCCGAGCTTGAAGTTCTGGAGAGGCTAAGGCACTGCAGCAGCGGTTAGATGTTGACGGTTTTCCTATCAAGATGTCGTTGCATGAATCACTGTGCAGAGGGTTTGTCTCGTAGTGCGACGTGACTCGTGCTATTTCCTCTACGTCGGTACCGAGGCCGAAAGGGGGGCTCTCGGTTGTTTCGGCGAGTACCTTGAACGCGTTCGTGGGTCTTGGAGATGGGTATGAAGGTGTTGATGATGAGGGCGAAGTTGAGGGATTGGGCCTGTGATCGACCTATTGCATCTGGCTATATCCGACCCTTTCGGGCTATGTGGTTGAAGGGGGTCGTGTAGAGTACCTCTGAGCCTGCCGGTTCCGACTTTTGGGGGGGCAAAATCATCGACGTGCATATTTGTGCGTCTACTGGAAACGGCTGGAGCATTGGAACGGAGTTCTCGTAGAATATAGGCGGTGAGGAGCGGGCGGTGCCGTATGTGATGTGAGATGATTCGCTGGGATCAGGAAAAGGGGTCTCGTGCTCTGTCTCGGTCATATGCCGCATATTATAGCCGAAAAGGGACGAGTACACGCGAGAGGATGATGGGTACGACATGCTGCCCTCTGGAGGCTGCGAGGTTCATTTTCCAGATGCGTTAACTTGAGAAGGCCGATACTAACACATGCACTTTAGCCCTCGAGTGTGCAGACCGAGGCCAACCGTTAACCCCCTGTCTTCGAGACCACGTTGGATGACAACAGCTCTGACGATAAGTACGCAAAAAACACTTTAAGTTCCTCGTTAGTCTTCATATTCTGCTTCTCAGACCTCTAAGGGAGGGGACTATGTGTATATCATATCTTGAGAAGGCCGAGTTTCCCTTTCCTGGACCCGACTCTGATCATGGACTGATTATTTTCTTTGAAAAAATCAAACTTGTTTGGTGCCAAATACTTTATGATCAAGATCGGGGACACCCAATTTCGCAACATCTCTGTGTATTTTTCGACAAGAATTAAATATCAGAGAGCATGTTTCTGACGATCTTTGTAGCACAAGACACTTCACCGCTGAGCCGGGTACGATATGTTAAAAAACGTCGCCTTCATGGGCCATACAGTCCCAGTTGTTCTAGGACTTGGAGTTTTCATATAAATTAGCTCACACCGGATAGGTTTGTGACCCAGAAGCCAGAGTGCTCAACTCTCCTGCAATGGGGAGTTCTCCGTATTCATACATCACTGGCGAGCACTACGACACTCACTTCTTCTTAATGGGCCTTCGCTGTCATGTTGTGTCTCTCGCAGATAGGATCAATACAGCGGTTGAATTTCGCACAAAATGTGTCCAGTTTGGTTAACCCCAGACAGCATTGCTGTACATCAAGAAATGTTTGATGTTGACGGTCGTCAAACTCTGTTAACCGTTCCCATGGTCTTATCAGACGTCAAACTTTTACCATTGTTAAGGCTTGGAGAATTCGTAGATTAGGTGAGGTCGTGCGAATTAGTGATCATGTATTGCACCTTGACTGAACATTCAGCATTTAGGTACTAGAGTTATGGAAAGACAATGGCAGTAGCCTGGGTTGTTGGTTATAGACATCGATCCCACAGAACACTACTTGAATGTGCCTCGACAGACTTTGCAACTTTACGAATCTACGTTGAACACATATCAAACCTGTCCAGAAACCTTCTAGCACGCACCGTACCCTTCCTGGCGTTCACCTTCGTTCATCAGCCGCTCACCATCACCACCACCCCTCTCCTCCATCTCCTGCGCCTCGCAGTCATCTTCCGCCCTCGCCTCTCTCCTCTTCCGCTCCACAGCCCCGTAATGCTCACGCATCCGCCGTTCCCTGGTGATGTCCCACCCAGTCCAAGCCTCAACTGGGATGATGAGCTGCAGAAAAAAGGGTGCAATCATCAACCTTATCGGCAAGTCCCGCAGGAGCGTCTCCTCCCAGCCATCGAACCACACACCCACCGGCACGTGGGCGAAAGCGCCGGAGAAGCCCACCATCGTAACCCACTGATATCCCTGCCTATAAGTGACCGCTACGGTGCTCGAGATGAAGACTGCGATTACGATGATGAGGTAGCCCGTTGACGGGTTCCAGAAGCGGCCCATGGCGTACTTGAGGAACCAGTCCAGAGAGATCATCTCGTCGTCTGGGATTCCTGTTTACGCGTGTTCGTTAGTCTCAGAGGGGTTTCCTGACGGGGTGTAGAACGTAGAAGTACCGTCGGGGTAGGTGTAGATGGAGTATGAAGTCAGAAAACTGGCCAAGATCAGAAGCCAGTTTGTCCCGTACCCAGCGGTGGACCGCCTTGGGTGTGCGCTAGGTTCAGTATCGGTGGTCTCTCGGTCTTGCAGCTTCGGGCTTTCGTTATCTCCCCCGTCTTCTATACGAACTTCGAAGTCTCCGGTAGTTGTATTGGGTGAGTCATCCCGCTGAGTTGCAACCGGATGTACATAGTCGACTCGCTCTATGGCTGCGGCTTGTTCGTCGGGTTTGGGGCTAGAAAATGCGTCTTGTTCAGACTATCTCCAAGTATTAGCGAGATTCTCACATATAATCTTGCTTGAACTTCACCACCGTGATTTTGGCTAAACGCTGGTCTACCAAGCCCGAAGCGGAGATGTGTGCTGGTGTATTGTCAGGCATTTCCCCCGCGCCGACCATCTCCTGGTCTGAAAGTAGTTTCCAGAAGGGCGATGGTTTGCGGGTGATGTATGGAACTTTGATGAACTAAGTCTCAAACCCATATGAGGATGCAAGATGACGGCGCAAACCGCCGTGACAGTGGGTTTCGGTTGAGGCTTTATCTTGCGCCATCCTCCCGGGTGGTGTACCCGCTGAGAGGCAGACCACCAAGACAAGCGAGAGGCTATTGGCGATGGGCACGACACCATGCATGTTGCCAAGAACGCCTTCTTTCAGCTCGCGCCCGACGGGAGTGCATCGAGCCACCAATACTGGCTCTTACTTTAACCAGATCGTCGAAGGACCTCATCACGGAACTACCGTTCATTTCTATGAATGTATCAAAACAAGCTGTTCCAGCCGTAGCAAGAAAATGACGGCTGTAATACACCAGTACTGGTTCAACACATCCAACTCACCAGTGTCACTTGAACTCAATCGCGTCGTGTGACCCATTAAGAGCGAACAAAAACCGGGGAACTGAGGCTGTTATGCCGCATCTGTTTACCGTTCACGTTCAAATAAGACCAGCACAATACCGGACCCAGGATGACGTCTTTGGTCTTGCTAGAACGTGTATCTTGATAACAATCCGGTTTACTTGTTGAAGGTTTCTCAAATACACTCCAGAAATATGCTCCCTGTAGAAGTTACATTTCTATAGTTGTTTTTGGTTATGGCATCAGCTCAGTCCCATCCTAACGTTCCGTAAAGACCAAACTCTTGTATCCGTAGGGACTGGACTTGAATGGTCTAATTCATGTTACTGTCCCAGTAGATATCTATTCAAGGCACCAAATCTTCAGTCAAAACATCAATAAACACAAATGTTACACTTGAGTTTAGCACAAACTATCTTCCTATGGAAATCTACTTGATTGTTCTAGCCGTATATCTTCCCTTAAGGAAAAGGATTAATAGTCACACTCTATTACAACTAGATATCACAGTATACAACATTAAATATAGCTAGACAAATTCCTATCATATAGCGTCTTAGCTTCTTTGAGACAAACTCACCACTAGTAAAGGTAGGTAAGGCAATAGATACTCACAGGTGTTTTAAGGTCCTGTTTTTTCAAGATATTTTCTCTATCTTCTAGTTCCTAGCATTTTATCTGCTCTGCCTCTTTATGCTTCCCCTGGATTTTCAGCACCAAGATCAAATTCTCAGCGGTAACAATGGTATTGGGATGCTCTTTGCCCAGAACCTTCTTGAAGCCAAAGAACGCTTGTTGATGTAATTGCTCTGCCTCTTCGTATTTCCCCTGATCTCGCAGTACTGAGGCAAGGTTATCAAGGCTTGTAAGCGTACTAGGATGCTCTTTGCCTAGGACCTTCTCTCTGCCCTCTAGTGCTTGTCGATGTAGCTGCTCTGCCTCCTCGTATTTCCCCTGGTTTTGTAGCACTGAGGCAAGATTGCTAACGCTTATAAGCGTGTCAGGATGCTCTTTGCCTAAGATCTTCTCACTGCCCTCTAGTGCCTGTCGATATAGCTGCTCTGCCTCATCATATTTTCCCTGATCATATAGAACTAAGGCAAGATAACTGACGCTTATAAGCGTGTTAGGATGCTCTTTGCCTAGGACCTTCTCACTGCCCTCTAGTGCCTGTTGATGTAGCTGCTTTGCCTCATCATATTTTCCCTGAGACTGCAGAACTAAGGCAAGATTATTAACGCTTATAAGCGTGTTAGGATGCTCTTTGCCTAGGACCTTCTCACTGCCCTCTAGTGCTTGTCGATGTAGCTGCTCTGCCTCATCATATTTTCCCTGAGACTGCAGAACTAAGGCAAGATTATTAACGCTTCTAAGCGTCTCAGGATGCTCTTTGCCTAGGACCTTCTCACTGCCCTCTAGTGCTTGTCGATGTAGCTGCTCTGCCTCATCATATTTTCCCTGAGACTGCAGAACTAAGGCAAGATTATTAACGCTTCTAAGCGTCTCAGGATGCTCTTTGCCTAGGACCTTCTCACTGCCCTCTAGTGCTTGTCGATGTAGCTGCTCTGCCTCATCATATTTTCCCTGATCATATAGAACTGAGGCAAGATTATTAACGCTTCTAAGCGTGTCAGGATGCTCTTTGCCTAGGACCTTCTCTCTGCCCTTTAGTGCCTTTCGATTCAACTGCTCTGCCTCATCGTACTTCCCTATCGCCCGTTTATACCACCCTACATTTGTAAGTAGGACCATATAATCCTTGGTGTCGTCCTCATTCTCAGGTTCTTTTTTAAGGAAAAGCTCAGTATGGGGGTCCAGTTCCCGGCATCTTGCCCAGCTTTCATACTCTCCATTTGGGTATTCTCTTGATAGGACCTGTAGGAAACTCTGTTTCCATTTTTGTACGTTGTCAAACGATGAGAGCCAGATTCGTGTGCAGAACTGCACGAGCGCGTGCATCTCAAGCACACCCTTTTGCGTGGTTATCGTTACTAACGAAAATTCGCGGAGCAAATTGAGATCATCCTCAGAGATCTCGTCCTCACTGCCATCTTCCTCACTGTCATCTTTCTCACTGAGGTGCTTGCTGCGCTGGTAACTCCGAACTACCCACTCAGGAATTCCCTGTGGATTGAAAAAGCTCAGGAATGCAAGCAGGTCGGCTGCTGATTGCCTCTCTTGACGGATGTTATCAAATGTGATCTGCCACGTTGTAACGACCGAGTTCGAGGCGGTTGGGTCTCGCCGAAGATCACCCATATTTCTGTTGAGGAGGCTCGCCCTTTTCTTTTCGCTTTTTCGAAACTCTTCCAGATACTTAGACGGCGACATTCGAGGTGCTCGTCGGAGAATGTATGCGGCCGCCTGTGTGATGGCCAGAGGCATGTACTCTAGGGCCTGAAGCAATTCGGGCACCACGTCTTCGTCGTGCATCTCCTGAAGCTTGTTTCGTAACAGCTTCTGTGCCTGGTATTCTTCCATCGCCTCTAATGACAAGACGTTCCAGCTACTACCCGTTAGCCGCTCGGCTACGTCCCTACTCCGTGATGTAACAAGGATCATTCCGCTGGAACTCTGCGGCAGGAAGGACGCGAGCGGCTGGCGTGCCTGCGAGGTCACGGGCACATTCTGCTCGCGGTTCGATCTCGGAAAGAAGACATCAACGTCGTCAGCATTGTCGAGAACCATGAACCACTGTCCATTCTCCTCAGTGCACATCCAGTCATACACCAATCGAACCACATCGACATTGGGATCATGACGGCGAGGCAATTCCAGCCTATCAGCAATGGCGCTGTATGCCTCTTCAAATCGTGCTTTGGTGCCTGCGTGCACCCAGAAGATGTGTGTGTTCGGCGAACCTTGTCGGATTTCATGCGCGTAGTGAACGGCTAGTTGTGATTTCCTAACAGTTGTCAGAGGATGAAGACGCAGACTTCTGACACAAAGCAGCACGTACCCGATACCGCCCAGCCCTACAAGAGCGGCGCGACTAGCCGGTCGACTACATTTGTCGCGCAGCCATGAGGTGATGATAGGCCGATCGACAAAGTCGGGATCAGGCGGGAAGGGAACAGTCGAGAACGGCTTGCGCGGTTCCGACGGGCGATCGTTGGCAAAGTAAAAGTTGTTTGTCCCGCCGTCTGCAGCGTATGGCGCGGCAACAACGTTCCGGCCGCTAATCCCCGCGTTGAAGGTGGGATCAGCCATGACGATAGCGTAATACGGTCGCGATTCGGTCTGAATGAAGGTGATGAGTACAGTACGTTATCCTTCGTATTGAGTCGCGTAGAGGATGCGGGGGAATCAATCGCAGAAGGCTGAGCGCTTACGGGACTCACGTGAGCCTGCGGGAGTATTGCTGAATCAAGCCTGGTTGGTGGGCGTTGGGCCCGTTGGTCAGGACTCGGCCGCAATGGCTGCATCATCACCAACAGGCCTTGGCTGCTTATACGACTAACATGGCTCCCGCGCTGTTGAACTTCGACAACAGTTTTGATGACAAAGAGATATCGATTGCACAAAGTAAGAGATAACCTCATCCGGTTCATTTCCTTTAAAAGAGGCATTGCTGTCATATCTTTTCATACGCCAAGTTGCTGTTGAACTTGTGCTCAAGGGTCCAATGGTTGTTGCATCATTCCAGTTCCATTGAAGCATTTGTTCAAGGTTAGGTAGACCGAATAAATCGACTTGCCCCCAGCCGTAATATGGAGTGTGCATCAAGGGGCGCCTCATCCCGATTGACTGAAAGAATGGGAATAGCAACGCCATATGGTTTGAAGGTCGAGTAATCGCTCTGGTTGACGAAGAATGGATGTTCCAGAGATCCCTGGAGGGTTGGTTTTATAGCTTTATCACCGAGAAACTTCCAAGTGTGAAGGCGGTGGGCCCCATACAGCCCCAGCACTACGTAAGAGACTGCAATTCCCGCGTGAAAGCATTCGTACGTCGCCAAGTCAGAGAAAAACGGAAGACAACTTCACATAGAACTCAGAAGACAGCACCAGGTCGAGTGAGGTCTGCCACGTCGGGCATGTAAATAAGGGGGGGTATAAGACCTATCTAGAAAACGCCAGAAAAAATGACTGTGTCTAAGGGGACGCCGCCCCTATATATGATGCGGTAATGATACAGAGTGGGTTGTTGATGATGTAAAATGCCTCTAGCCAGCCTATTCACCTTTTGGGGAAATGCTTCCAACACCAAGCCCCCAACGATGCGGGGGGTTTGTGCGGAGCGAGATGGGTAGAGATGAAACGATGCCAACGCTGATGCAAATGCTGCGTAACTCTAGACCAAGACGTAAAGAGCGCAAATCTGGCACGATGTTAGTTGTGGTCGACTCGGCTGTGAGGTATCAACTTACCAGACTCAATCCCATAATCATGGAGCACCAGAAACACACGTTGTTCAGCGTCTTCTTACCGCGCACCAACTTTGTGCGCTGCAGCACGACGATGGGCAGCTGCAGCATCTGGCAGATGAAGCCGTAGCCCCTCAGCTTCTTGGTGATGCACGCCATGACGATCTCGTGGCCGATCGCCGAGATGAGGAACGTGATGACGGTGGCGGGGAAGCGGCCAATGTACGGCCGGCTGGCGCTGTAGACGTGGCGGCGCAGGAAGCTGTAGACGGGAATGTTCCACTCGCGCGAGAACTCCATCCAGTCGGTCGAGTTCCACCAGTCCGAGTAGAAGTGGCGGTCGGCGAAGTGGGTGATTTCGGCAAAGGCGCCGAGGGCGTACTCGAAGATGACGAGGAAGACGAGCAAAAAGGTCAGCATGAAGGGGAAGAGGAGCCACGAGATGCTCTCGGCGAGGATGAGGAGGGCCTCGGAGACGGGCGGCGGGGGCACGGCGTTGAGGCGGATGGAGGCGTCGCTGAGGATCGGCAGGATGAACTCTTCCGAGATGACGGTCAGCAGCGAGATGCAGCCGAAGACGGCGACGATCTTGGAGATGAGGTTCTGCCAGTCGATGCGGGCCGTCCGAGGGTACTCGAGCTCGTAGCACAGAGTGGGGCAGAGGAGGTAGTCAAAGTAGTTGGTCCACGTCAAGTTGCGCGGGTATGCGATGTTGCCCATGGGGGAGGTGAGCTCCTGGGCCAGGTCCTCGCGGAGTTGCTCGATCTCGTCAGAGGTGGTGGAGTCCTCGTCCGAGCTGCTCGCCACTTCGGCCTTGTCCTTGAAGTCGCGGGTCTTGGGGCTGCTGACGGTTCCCATGGGATTGTCAGGCGTGGGATACAGGTAGACGGGGTCCTTGGAGGCGGTCGAGGGGTTATCGAGCGCGCGCAGGCGCTTCTCCGTCTCGCTGAGGTGACCGTTGTAGAACGCCCAGCTGTGCGTCTTCATCAGCAGCACCATGGTGTGCAGGAGCAGGAACACCTGCGCGGTCCATGTCCAGTCAAGCACGAAGGGGATGGCGATCCAGAAGGCAAGCCACAAGACCTGGTATATGCTTTGCACGGCCATGCCGCCGTTCTTCCAAGTAAAAGCGCCGTTGGCGGGGGCTGCGCGCCACAGCCGGTGGAGGGGCAGAGACACCAGCGTGGTCGCCACCATGAGGAAGTCGGCAATGGCCAAGTGCCAGATCTTGATTGTGAAGAGGGTCCAGATCTGCACTCTCATGGGGTAGCCCGTATCCTTGATGTTGCGCAGCATGGTCGTGATGGCCATGATGGCGAGGCCGATCCAGAAGAGGTTGAAGAAGCCGTGGAAGTCGCGGTAGTCAGAGTTGGGATCGAAATGGGACACGCGGCTCGCGAACTCGATCGTCGGGAAGATGCGACGGCGCGACTCGGCGCGGGCCTGCTTCTTCGCGGAGGACATGCTCTTGACGGAGGGGAGCGCATCGTGGGGGACGGGTGTCGAGCGGCCACTGCGACGACATTGGAGTTAGCGATGCTGTTGGACGGGGGGCGAGGTTCGGCGAGGAAAACTGCGTACCTGGTATTGCCGCTCGCCGGGCCAGTCTCTGACAAGGGCGTCAAGCCGTTCATCTCGCCGACAGAGGTGTTGCTTTGCGTCCTCGTCAGCTGCGAGTGCTGCGGTTTTCTCGGCCTCGGTCGCAGGACATGATCGTGAGCCCCGCCGTTGGCGGCAGACCCAGTTGATGTCATGTTGCCAGTCTGTGTTGGATACGGGATCCTCGGAAAGGGGCTCTGGATTAGCTGGTCGACGTGAACCTTCGAAATCGCAGGTATTCAGACAAGCTGGTGGTTCGGTAGCTTCGGTAGTGTGCACTCGATGGATAGTGTGGTTCGCAGAGGCAATCGCCGCACGGTGCCGGGCTGAACGTGCAGATGCAAGCGGCGATAGTGTTCAAAGGATTCGCATCCGGACCAAAAGGCAGCGAGACAGGTTGGCAGGTATTTAAGACACTTAAGCTTCAAGAAAAGGAGGTGGGATTCAGGGTCGCAATCCAGGGGTCGTAGCCATTTCTCGGGTAGGGTCCGCGTATTTGGGATGCGAGCAGGTCAAAAGCATGGGGGTTTAAAAGGACAGTGGACGGATTCCGGTCGCGTTTTGAAGCAGAGGAGCAAGGAGCTCAAGATGGTCAGGTCCCCCTCCTCTCGCCTCTCCTCAAACCCAAGGTACATAGTAACCCCCCCTTCGAGGGTCCCCACTTGCAACGCGGCCGTTGAGATACCTCGGCCACTGACGACGCACGGAATCAAGTCTACTGCACTTGTAGCTGCACAGCACAGGTCATCCATTGCAACAGGCACGCACTGCACCTCATTCAACACTCTCCCGCAACTCCCAGCATCCTGGGTTTTGGAGGACACGGTTTACGTCACCTCCACGTGATGAAGGGAGCTAACAGCTTGGAGTGGGGGCAAAGCTGTGCTCCGACCAATGAAGTCTCTCGAGCGGTTCCCAGAAGCCCGGATGGGAAGAGCTCGCCGGCGATCTCGACAAGGGCGGGGCGCCCGGATGGTATGCCTTCAAATCCCTCCGACCGCCCGGCCCTGTTCGGCTCCGCGGGTTGCCGTACTGACAGCTCAGTAACGTCACCTCTTCCGAGCTGCTAGACGAATCTGGCCTGGTTGACATATGCCGAGATGTCGCCCGCGGGTTCCTGTCCAAAGTTTCAGACTCTCTAAACGCCCCGTTGGAGTCAGAAAAGTCCCTGACCCCGCTGGCCGACTCCTGTCTTTGTGGAACGAGGAAACACCAATGATCCTGCGAGTGACGCCCTACAAGGCTTGGTTGGGCCTGCACAGCCGCGCAAATGCAGTGCAAGGCATCCCCAAGGGGTCATCCCGATCTCTCATGCCGGTGCCTATTTGGTGCGACGCGCTTTCTGAAAAGTTTCTAAAAGGAAGCCCTCGCCGATCGGCGCCGGCGGTGCGGGCTAGTGCGCATGTCAGCACCCAGCTCGAGCCCCTTTGGGGCGCCGCAATCCTGTTTTGGCACCATACTATCGTCAGTCCGCCCCCTTTCTCGTCTCCGGCTGACCTCTCTCCTGCCTGATGAGGTGCTTGTGGCCCCAGCATCCCGTGGCGTTGTTGGACATTGGAATAGGCTTTAGGCTCGTCCCGCCTAACTTTCTACATACCTCAACGTCCCACGGCCCGCGCTCCACCAGGGACTTCAAGCCATCGGGCGATCTCGTCCTTGTGTTGGCCGGTGTCGAGGCTCCATGGCTTGGGTCCACCCGGCAGCGAACGGGCAGGTCGACCTGTCTTTCCTCCTTGGATGGACAGCTAGAGACGAAGCACTGACAGCTAGAAGAGGGGCTTCAATGCTGAAAGCTTGCTATTGTGGCACTGACTTCTCGACACGAACCTGCGTCGCCCGTTGCTAGAATCTTTGGACGAATGCCATGGAGAATGGTTGAGAGTTCGCCATATCCGACGTCACAAAATATGCAGTTGTCGCGGTACCGGCCGAGTCTCCCGGCACCCATAGCTTGACCGCGATCTCCCTTGTCATACGGCATCCTGTGAAGGAGACCGGGGATTTCACGATTCTTCAAGTGAAAAACGCATCTTTGCCAGGCATTCGCCAAATCTGCCTTCAATATCCGATCAAACAAGCTCAATAAAAAATGGAGTCCCCGTCCGTGGTACGTCGGAAATGGAACGGCAACAAACCCGCAAAGCAGCCGTCACGCTACATACTTTAGGGAGAACGCGACATCTCGATGACCACCCCCTTGGGCACCAATTTAATTGGCCCTCAGGGATATGACGTCCGCCCCTCATCGGGCCGGCCCCATCTCAACCGGCCCAAAACGTGCGGGAACACAAGAGATAAGAGATTTTTTTTTTTTTCATCTGCTAGTTGCTTTCAATCTTTTTTGGGCGACTTTGAAGAGCGATCTCTCTTTTGCTCTTTTCATACTACTCGAGGACGGAATGCTTCTCTGCTAGCACTAACGACGCTGGAGGCGTCGACTTGAAGAAGAAGAGAAGTTTACAACTAGAGTCCCGACCAGAGATCACGGCACAGCCATACCCGCACGCAGCAGCAACAACTTTGGCTCCCGCGATAAGCAGTTTATTCTCCGCGCCGATGGCCGCTCCACAAAACTCACCGGCGCAACCACCAGTCGGAGATGCTGAAGTCATTCCGGGCACGCGACGCCTCTACGACGAGAATGGCAACAACTTACCGGGAGACGCCTCGCTGCTGAAGCACGGCGACATCGTCCTCGTCCCGCAGCCCACCGAGTCGCCCAACGACCCGCTGCGCTGGTCGCTGCCGCGCAAGATCTGGCACTCGTTCCTGGTGCTGTACATCGTGGGTCTCACGGCCGCGACGTCCAACAATGCCGGCTCGGGCGCCGACGGCGTGAACGAGGAGTACGGCATCAGCTATGATGCCTTCAACACCGGCGCGGGCGTGCTCTTCATCGCCATTGGGTACTGGACGTTGCTGAGCTCACCGTTGGTGCACTTGTACGGACGGCGACTGGGGTATCTCATCTCGATGATTGTTAACATTGGCGGTCTCATCTGGTATGCCCGCATCACGAACGTAGCGGGCGTTGTGTGGTCGCAGCTCTTCGTCGGTGCTGCCGAGTCGGTTGGTGAGGCCACGGTGCAGCTGTCTCTGCTTGATATCTGGTTCGAGCATCAGACTGGCAGTGTGCTAGGTATCTACACCTTTGCGACTGCCATTGGGACCTATCTCGGGTGAGTTGGATCACTGTTTACATTCGAGATGGAGAAGCTGACCGATTACAGACCCCTGATCGGCGCGTACGTGTCCAGCGGCCTCGGATGGCGATGGATCGGCTACGTGGGTGCCCTCATCTGCGGCGGCAGCCTCATCGTCATCTTCTTCGGCCTCGAGGAGACCGAGTTCAACCGGGACCGCTACCTCACCGGCAATGGCGAGCGCTACGCCGTGGAAGGCTCGCATCGCGTTCCCGTCATGGAGAAGACTTCCGTACACGCCTCGGCCCGGAACTCCGTTGACATTGAGCGAGATCCTGCCGCTGCGACTGCCACCCCCGAAGTCGTTGGCAAAGAGGACCACCTCGCCGAGACCACAGGGACCGACCAAGGGTCCATAGTATCCAGCACGGCGCGCGACCGCATGGCCTTCTCCTACTCCCGCCGCAAGACGTACCGGGATCGCATCCGCATCATCACACCCGCGCCCAACCTCCGCGGCACGGGATTCAAGCAGTACATCTTCCGGCTTTGGCACACGCTCCGCGTCTTCACGTTCCCGGCGGTATGGTACGCGGGCCTGCAGTGGGGCCTGCAGAACATCTGCCTGACGTTCTACCTGACGGTGCAGGAGGACTGGTGGTATGGCCCACCGTGGAACTACTCGCCCGCCGCCGTGGGCAACATGAACCTTCCAACACTGATCGGAAGTCTTGTAGGGTGCGTGTACGGCGGATACGGGAGCGATCGATTCATGCTTTGGATGATCAAGCGCAACAAGGGCGTCATGGAGTCCGAGTTCCGGTTGTACCTGATGGCGCTGTGTACGGTGGTGTTCCCGACGGGTATGTGGCTGTTTGGCATCGGGAGCGCGCGCGGGTGGGATTGGCCTGTGCCGTACGTCGGGCTGGGCTTCATCGGGTTCGGGTACGGGTGTGCTGGAGACTTGAGTCTGGCGTATCTCGCCGACTCTTTCCCGTAAGTTGCTCCCTTGTTCGAGCTCGTCTGCTTTTTTGAGGTAAAAGAGGGCTTTGCTAACAACCACCCATAGTGAAATGGTCCTCGAAGGCATGGTGGGCGTCGCAGTCATCAACAATACGATTGCCATGCTCTTCACGTTTGTGGCGAGCTACTGGATCGATTCGGGCATGGAGAACTGTTTCATCGCTCTCGGAGTCCTCAGCTTCGTCATCATGGGCCTTAGCCTGCCCATGATCATCTTTGGGAAGCGGACACGGCGCTGGGCCAAGGACAGGTACATGCGGTTTGTCGATATCCGCGATGGTTTCTCCAAGTAAGCCGAAGGGACAACGACTTTGTCTTGGTTCGGCAGCAGAGGAAGCAGCATGACAAGTTGTAGGCACCAGGCATAGAGAATGCGGCTGACGATGGTGTACGTACCTTGACGATGCGTCCTTGTAAGATGTGTATGTATATGCTCGGTGATAATATATGATAGACGCGGCGCTTCGGCTCTGATGATTTGTTCCATCATATCTGTTTGGCTCTTGACGCCGTTGCTGGAATCATGTGTCTCAACATGTACAAGAGACAAGCAGATTTGGCATACAACCATGCGCGAAAAGCCTATCGTGGGTTCCAGAAGCCTGGGCAAGAAGCATCGACGCCCGATAAGGGGGGAAGGAACGAAAGGAGAGGGCCGCTCCTTTCCACTCTCACGTAACGGAGGTACCGTACCTTCCTCCTATTGTGTACCCGACCTCCTTGAGCCTCCCCAGCGGATGACTGCCCATCGCTTCAACGTTCCGATTGTCGCTGATCATGTGGATTACGGTCCCATACCATGTTTCCCGTCATCTCGATATGTCTTCTCCATGCCTCATCCGCTATTTTGGTTTCATCATCCGGACGGGGAAGTGGAATCCGGCTTACCCTCCACGAACGAGCCAACGACCTACGACTTGCTCCAAGCGCGACATCGAGATGCGTGCCAGGTTCTCACCCTGGATCTTCCACTGGAAGATGACAACGAGCAATAATCAGCAAGACGCCATCCCATTCGGGGTTCGACAAAGGAGGAGCCTTGCCCACCATCTGCACGCGGGCGGATTCATTGAGTCTTGCGCCAATGACACATCACCAACGGTATTCCTACCTTTTCGTCGACGCGCCTCCTCGCCGATAACCTCCCCATCCTCGGAGCAGAGAGCCTGATCTGGCGATGACTCTACCGGGTGGCTTCTCGACGTGAACGACGCCACGAGGCAGACCTACAGGGAAAAACAATGTCTTCTTCAAGTGGAAGAATACCCTGCTGACGAAGATTATTATACCACACTGCCATTGATGGTGATCACGGTTACGATGCGTCAAAAGACTGGCCTCGGCTTGGCATCACAAAAGTTCCCATCCTGATAACCCTCGACGCGCGAACACTTGTCTCGGTCTTGGTTGTTGTTGGCAACGTTCTTCGTTCCATTACTCAATGGCCGGTAAAGGCCACCGCCGCTCGTGCTTCGTTGAAGTCAACGGATCCTCAATAAGGCGCCGCTAGTCTTCTCCAAACTGAGAAACTCTGACACCGTGCGTCAAGTGCCTACGCCGACAAATAATAACTGACACCAAGTCAGAGAAGAGCCAGAGCCCGGAACGCTCGCCCGAGTCCCTAGTGGAAGGCTAGGATCGGCAGTGTCAACGACCTCCGCGCACAACCGTCACTACACAGGCGTGCAATTGGGCACGGAAAGGTGTGTCGTTTGCTGCAGTCGAGGGCAAGCATAGAGACAGCCTTGCCCGGTCCACGTCCCGCATCTGCTGGCTCGCACAGCCTGGCAGGCAGGTTCAGCACTGCACATGCGTATCTCCAACATCCGATGATGGACTTTTCTCACTCACTCACTTCAACCCCATTCGACGTCACCGGCTGTCTCGGTGAAGCTAAAATGCCCTCCCTGTGCCGTTGGAGCGGTTAGCATAGGTCTTTGGCACAGACAGGCACTTGACCGAAGTACCCTGTTCTACCTTCCCAAAGAAAACATGGTGGAACTCTGTCACCCCTTATCGGTAGGGCCAACTGGGTCTAAGTGTTTAAGAAATACTTCGTACTGTAGTTGGAAACTTTCCGACTTATTGTGGCACAGCAAAGACACCATTCTCCATCCCGCAGTTAGAGCTGTACTCAGTCGATATCCATTGACGAAATGACTGGTTGTTCGTCTTCGACTGGTGGTGGTTGTCACATTCATGTGCTGACATTCGCACTGAAATCGACCAGAGGCACGTCATCGGCAGTTCGGAGCGCGGTTAGACGTTGATGCAGGAGCGTGCTACACTCTCGACTGAAGGAGCTGTCCACGCTGGTCTGGAAGACACCCAATGTCGTCCGAGAAAAGTGGGTTTCTACGGTTCAGACCAGAAACGCTCCGCTTGCGTGCCCTGAAAGACGGGCCCAGACGTGAGCGAATCCCAGGTTTGACTTTGCTGGAGCACGACGTCAAGGACGACTTTATGCCCCAGAAACCGTGATGAACTGCGTCACTTTGCTTCGAAACCCACGGTCTTTGAATGTTAAGAGACATCGGCACGGACCCGTCGTCATTTGTTCGCCTTACTGCACGGTATCCACACCAAGAGAGGGAAGATACGGATTGGCGCCTGTCCCGAATGGCTCTGCCTACGGCACCCGCCAGACGTTGACCCCGGTGTTTGAGGCAGCTTTCTTCCGGTGCAGCTACACCGTAGACCAGTGTTAAATGCGCGTTGGCAGAGAATTCAACGTCAGCTCAACTTCATCTTGGGTTGACAAGGAATCTGCTGCTGGTTATCGTGCCTGAGAGACGTCTCGCAGGGGTCTCCTTGGCTAAGCGGATATTGGGGTCGAAAAATCGAGAAAATTAGCCGGCACCCGTCTCCTATCCCGATTGGGATATTCTGGTATCTCGCGCGCGACCTGCGTATTCTCGGGTTGTATCGACCCTTGGTCTTCTGGTCTCACACTGTCCAGCTGCAGGTGTCCTTCTGTTCTCGACGGGTTTGGTCGTTGCAACTTGCCTGCAGATACCGAATGTGTCGAATGCTACAAAGTACACCTGAGCTGAACAAGAACGAGGGCAACCCACTGTTTGAAACAATGAAAGTTGACTTTTGGCCACGCCTCGGCCCAGACAGAACTGCACGGACATGACCTGTGGTGCAACCGGCTGAAGCCATGTTGACCGCCGCGCCGGCAGTGCCCACTCGAACTGCCCAATGCTATGACCATTCCGACGAATGGCCGGTATTCGAGCCTGGATCGTGGCGTCCCTGGGCAGCGATCTCTTTTGTCTTGCGGCCAGTCCGCACGAATTTGCCCCCTACCCGGTTCCTGCTCAATCCCGTCGCCGCCTATTGAAAGTGGCTGAAAGGCAAATCCGCGATCGCAACCTTCGAGCGACTGAAGGCGACTGAATGGGTTAGACTCGAGCGGCGTCGCTCGGATGGGTGTCTTGACAGCAGCCTTGGTCATTGGCCGTGCTCAAGGGCGGCTTATCGGATGGCACCAAAGTTGGCTTGGTGGAAGGCCGTTGGAACATGCACCAAGCTTCTACGGCGTTAGTCTTCCGCCCACGGCACCTCCCCCAGCTTTTCCCTAACATTCGGTAGGCTTGGTTGCTTGGCTAACGAGGGTCGAAAGCGAGCAAGGCATCCTCCATCATCCTCCACCATCCTGCGGCGGGCATCGAGGTCTTTGAACCTCAGCAACAATGTGGACCGGGACAGTTCGGATGGCTGTCCGGCCGCGAGCCCGATTGGAAACCCATTGCTTTATGGGTGACAGCTCGCACGACTCTCACCGCGGCCTTTCCGAAAGGGGGGAGGGCCTAGTTGATAGGATACTTGTAGCCAGGCACGATGATTGGTGGTCTGAGTCAGGACTTGGTCGTTGGCGTCTTTTCGGTGGACGAGGACACTCTTTCACCTTCTTAATCCAGAACAGTGGTGGCACCATCATGCCTGTTCCCCGCCTCCTAGCCACCCTGGAAATTGGAATTGCTCGCCCACTCGTCAACCACTTTCCCACAGGCCGGTGGGCTTTCGGCACCAAATGTCGACATTTGGGGCACATTGGATGAAATCCCGGGTCCCTCCCTGACCTGGAGGCTCGAGAAGAGAGGCATGTTGTGGTACACACGCAGCGACAGGGCGAGGCGCGAGGGAGCGCACTGGTACCAGCCAGCATCCGTACCCACAGGGTCGATCGAAAAGACGAACCGCCTTGCACCCAGCTTCGATAGCGAAGCCAAACCCCCCCCATCCGACATCGAGGGTTGCCCCCAACCTGTCTTGTTTCTCTCGGTCGAATTGCCAGTCAGCGCCCGCTCCGAGCAGCAGGAGTCCTCGTGAATGGTTCCCCATTCGTTTAGCAGACGCCCGGACAGCATGACTATCTGAACGGCCATTGGCCATGTAACGCTTCTTTTTTACCCCCCTCCCCCTCCCCTTTCCCTTCGCAGCTCCATGGGGCCCAACTACGGCTCCCGCTGGCAGTTGTTAGGAGGCCCTCTTATCACTGCGGAAGAGAGGAAAAAAAAAAAAAAAAGAGAGCTCCGAGGGGACGGGATACGGGCTTGTTCTACCCATGTGCCACGCTCGCTTTCCTTGTTGAGGAAATTACGCGAAGGAACTTTTGCCTGCAGCTTTCACCACACGGGGAACTTGGCGTCCGTCGACCAATGCCCGTTCAACACCGGAAAGTAGGCCTCTTCGTCGAAAGAGCGGGTGCCCTACCGCTCACTCACCTCACCTAGCCAGGCGGACCAGCACGAACGAGCGAACGAGCGAGCCGTTTTGGAGGAACGGCTCCCCCATCCCCATATCTCTCCCTTTCTCTTTGCCGCAGCCTGCACGAGACAACACCGCTGCTGCCAGTTCGGTTCAGCTTTGGTTTCCCGTCTTATCCCAATCCGACCTTACCTGTGTCAACTATCGGGATCTCCAGTCAGACTTTAATCTTTTTGAACCCATCCGTTGCCCATACTGAACTGGACCATGACGCTTTCTCTTCTGCCGCTCTATTTTTAACCTGGCAGCCAGAGGGACCAGACTTTCTCTTTTATGTGGCGACGATCATGGGCACTTTTGTTCGGTCCCCTCCCACGCTCTCGTCTTTCATTTGAAGGCCCAGTGGCACCCCCTCCATCTGAAGGGCAATTGATGCTTGCCACCAGGGCAGCGCGCTGGGCTTCTTGGATGAATCGTATTCGACGACGACACGAGGCACCTGTCCTACCGAGGAGCTTTGACTCGTCCGAGTCTTGACATCTACCTAGCGGTCCGACCCTCTGCTCCATCGGGGGACGCCGGACGCGGCCGAGATGTTCAATCATTCTGGGGATAAGTCCCGCGGTGTTCCCTCTGGGCCAGCATACGGAGCCAGCAATCATCATCATGGCCTTACTCTCAACACATCCGGCCTACCATATCCTAGATTTGGTATGCCCCAGAACTTTGGCGGTCCTTCAACATGTCCGCCGCAGCAGGAGCCCGCTCGGAGGGACTTCGATTCATCGTCTATGGACTGGACCTCGCCCGGCGCGCAACAAACGCGCTTCAACGTCGGCTCCTCGATGGGTCACGCATCGCAGCAGCAGAACGAGGGAATGGAACTCGATGAACTCAACTCGCCCCCCGCCGGAGTGTCGAACTTGATTGCGCGCTTTGAAGGGATTCGCGCTGCGCCGTCAAGCAGCAATAGGGTCACGAGTCCAGTCAACTCGGTAGTAAGCCCGTCCATTGCAAGCCCAATATCGACACATTTTAGCAGCAACAGCATGCACAACAGCACAGCAAACCTGAATTCTTCAGTCATGAGTAGAGTCACAAGTCCAGTCGCTCACAGCCCGGCCATGCCTAATTTCTTTCGTACCTCGGATTCATATCGCCCTCCAGTGCCCCGAAGTACGAAGCCAGTATTAGTTCGCGCGCCCTCAAGCATCCCATTATACACACCAGACGCAAGATTTGGTGATGGAAATAGTCGTGCTGGCCCCTCTAACCCCGTTCCACCGCCACAGGTTCATCAGGCTCAACAGCCTGCCGACTTTAGTCAACTGGATCCTTTTAACAACTCGTCGGCCAAGTCGTTTGGTTCTCAGTCGAATACTTACAACTTGCCGACAAATGATTTTAATGCGACGAACAAGAATTTCGCAGCTCAATCAAACACTTTCAATTCCCAGACGAACACGTTCAACACATCATCCAAGGCTTTCGCCTCTCAAACCAACAACACCTTTGGCCAGTCGAACAATACATTCAGCCCGACGAATACTTTCGGCTCCCCCACACATACCTTCAATCCACCATCAAACGCAAATGCCTTCAGCCCACCACCGAACACGAATGCCTTTAGCCCGCCGCCTGCAGCCTTCAGCCCAGTATCTACACCATTCAGCCCGGCAACGTCAGCCTTTAGCCCAGCACCGACGCCGGCACCGAGCCTTATCCCTGACACTCCGAGTGGGATTCAAACGCCCTTTGGCCCTCCGCCTCCCACATCATTTCCTGTATGCCTTTTTATCTGTTTTTCAGAAAACCCTTAGTCTAACCAGCTTCTAGGGCCGAGCTCGAGCACCTAGCATCGCTCCCACACCGAAGCCTGCCACGGGTAGTCGGCCGTCACGGGAGCAGGTTCCTGCTGAAGCCTGGGAGTCCTTCAAGCTGACCATCAGGCACTTGTATCTGGAAGAGCGGAGGCCTCTGAAAGAGGTTATGCAAATCATGACCGATCAGTATGGTTTTCAAGCAACGTAAGTCTGCCTGGTCTCTGGTTACGAACAAGACATCTCATCGTCACAGGCCGAAGATGTATAAAACGAGATTCTCGCAGTGGGGCTTCGTCAAGAACAACACCGAGGACGAAGTGAAGAGACTACTGTCGATGAAGTTTCAGCGCGATGCCGAAGGCAAGGTGTCCGAATTTGTGCGGAACGGTAGGGTGGTCAACTTGGGCACGTATCTCAAGAGAAAAGGTGTTACGGAGTACGATCTCGTCGACTTTGAAACGCCAGCTCAACTTCCGTCCTACGTGCGATGTCGTACCCCGACACCGCCGCCCGCTCCGGGCTATCTGCGATCACCAGACCTGATCCGAGCGCAGGAGACGATTGTTGGGAACATGAGGAAGGCATTCTTGCATTGTCGCCAGTTCGAAGTGGAAACTGACAGGCAGGTCGGATGGACATCGATTATGCTATGGGGCGCCGGATCGAGCGACATGTTCGCCGACGCCAACAAGAAATTCGAAATGGGCGAGCACGATGCAGGTGGCCATCTCCTCATGAGGGCATTCAAGCGACTGGAGATGGATCTCAAGCAGCTTTCGCCCCAAGGCATCAAGGAGCTACTTCTTGGCATGGTGCATCGCGATGCAGGCATGATGACTGCCCTCTGCAAATATCTAGCCGCCTATTCGTCGACAAACTTTGAACGATCGCATCCCCTACGACAGACGTTTTCCACCTTATACGAAGTGCAACAGAAGCACGGGCCAATCACGCTATCGGAGCTGGTCTGGGCTGTATTCCCACCATCGCCGAAGAGCTCGAGGCCATCTACGGCCGGCGCCACCCGTACGTTGCCCGGACATGGATCGACCTGGCCATCTTCTACAACCATGCCAACCCCGAAAGACTCGAGAAGCTGCTCTCGGAGCTCCAGCTGCTGCGGCGACAGGTCGCCGGCCGTTGTGGGCAGGGCAGCGCGGATGACCTGGCCCTGCGATACGCCGTGGTGCAGCTGATGCAGGCAGCCTGGCCTAACGGTGACAATACAAGGGCGGAAGCTCTCGACCTATGGACGACGATGAAGGATGCCGGACTCGTCTTTCCCGTGCGAGGGGCGGAACACAACACGTTTTGCTATCACAGCCCACTCAAGGTGGACCCGTGGGATAGGCGATGCAGAGACCGGTACGACGTTGGAACTCAGTTCTTCCAGCAACATTGCGGCATCAAGGTCCTGCCATATTTCGAAGAGGATATGCACTACACTGAGCATGCTCCCGACTCGCACTCGGCGCTGGCGGCAGCTTTGGGACACATGGCGCCGTCCAAGTTCTCGCTCATCTAGAGCCGTGGGGCCGATTTACTCGCCGGTGCTCTACGAGACTTGCGAACATGGACTCGCTCATTATGCCAACAAACAACTCATTTTGGAGGACAGGCGACGGCGACTTGGCAACGCCACGAATCACGGATCAGTGACATTCCACTACCATTTTCTTATTTTTGTTCATTCGAGGGGATACTACGATGCGACGGCCGCACAAAGCCATTTTCAGTAGGCAAACGAAAGGCGGTCAACCCGGGTTGTCAGGATGGGATCAATGATACCTCAGAGCGGCCACGGAGAGGGATTCTGGATAATTCAGGAGTATTTTGGATCAGGACATAACGCCATGGATATGTCATGGCCGGCGTAATAGGGAGGGGTATTTCCGATTCCAACACAGCGAGCACACGTTTTCACGGAATGACACATTGTACACTAGCATTTAGCAACGGAGATGAGCAGAGGATGAATCCGATACCACGATACCAGTAGAGGGACGATGGGTGGAGACTCTAGGCAGGCCAACAGCAAGAGAGGAGAGAAATGGAGAGACGATGATGAAACCGATTTCACAAAAAGCGCGATGGATTCTCCGAGAAAGACGACAATGATGTCGCGGCATGGTGTGGTGTGGGTGTCGAGAGGTGCGAGGTGAGATGAAGGGACGGAGAAATTGTGGAGTTAAACGGGCAGCGCCAAACCGAATTGGACGGGATGGGAAACCAACCAACCGAACCGAATGCCCTGAACAGGCTGATCTACGACCTCCAGGCACGGATACGGAGCGGACCAGGACGAGAAAGCGGAGCGAGGAAGGGAGGGGGGAGCGTTTCCGAGGCCCTGGACATGACGCGATAAGAGATTCCCACTTGGCCTCCTCGCTTCAGCGGATTCCCGTCACTCCAGTCATTCACATTCGAGCTGTGCTGTGCTGTGCTGTGGTTCCTCCGGGGGCCATGCAAATGCATGCAGTAAGCAGCCTTGCGCTTACAGATGCGACGGCAAACGGGTGTGGATGGGCCTGTCGACTTGGCACCTTGGGTAGTGCGCTGAGGTCCCACGCATACCCAGTTTCCTGTCGCATGTCGCCTAATTCTTGGCCGCTTCACCGTCAGGTCGGATTCGGCCTACTCCGGCGGAGGCTGATCGTTGAGGGCCCGAGGGCCATTTGGCATCCGGCTCCCGAGAGCTCGGGGCGGACGTGCCTCTTTGGAATGTACTGCGTTTCTCGGGCGGGAGTTGCACACGATTCGGGATCGAGAGTCAGGGCCGGAGAAGCTGGTCCTCGCAACTGGCGTCGCCATGAGAAGGATTGGCATGCATGGGGCGGCTTTTCCTCTCCTCGCTCGTGTCTCTCTCTCCGCCCAGGCGGGAATTCCGCAAACTACGCCGCGCGCTCTCGGCCGCTGGCGGCCGGTCGGGCTTTTCTCCAGCTGTCAGCATCTGCGAAACGGAGGGGGTCCACCAAGGGAAGTGTGGTCTGGATTCTGGATTCCTGGAAAGGGCGGGAAAACAATCCACTAATTAAACAAACAAACAATGGAAACCCGAACCTGTTGGAATTACGTGTAGACGTCTTCGGCCACAGATCCCGATGAGTATGTTATGTTATGCAAGTGACATGGGAAGTTCCCCCCTCCCCCCGTCCCTCCTTGGCTTTCGGGCTTTGAAGTGGATTGGCGAAGCACGCGACTGATATCTGCCACCCATTTGACATGTGCTTCGCTTGGCCGTCCCCTTGTTTTCCGGGACCCTCTTTGTATCTTGGGGCCGGGGATCCGTCTTTGTTCCGCTCGAGTCCTTGCCCCCATGTCCGTTCGTCCCGCGTTTTACCTAATTCTTTTCGTTGGACTGCGATCCAGGGCACTGCACCAGGACAGGGAACATGGACTTGGGGGGTTGTTTTTATTGTTGTTTTAAATACAGCATAAAAATGCTTGATTCGGGGGACCGCGGGTGTGTGTGTGGATGGCATGGGTTCTGGGCAGCGAATGGCACTGGCGTTAGATGCACCTGGGATGACGAGCGCCCTCCCCGTCGGTTGCACGCGTACGGGTGTGTGTGTGTGTGTGTGTGTGTGTGTGTCTGGGAGATGGCGCCCGGGGGACGTGGGATTGAGTTGCCGATGCCGATGCAGAGTGTAATGGGCCCGTTCTCTCGACGTTTTCCCTGCATTGATTGCATCTTCTGCCCGTTGGTTGACTACATGCTACATGTTCTTGGAGCTAGTTGGTTACCTGGGTCCATGGTTCGAGATGGCAGTCATTTGGCGTGATGGCGTTTGTGATCTAGAGGCGGCCTCTGAATGTCTGTCCTGGATGGTACAAGGCTTTCAGCACGCTCGTGCGATCAGTTAGTTGCCTGGAAGTTAGGCTTTCAGTCACAAGAGGGAAAAAGCCTCGCGGAGCCAAAGCCTCGAGTATAGTGTTTGGGACAAGAAGCTTCTCGTGCGCGTGTTGCTCAGTGCGTTTGCTTCAATCGTTGCGTCAGTGACGGGATTGGAGGGGAGGTAATGGAGGGGGCGTCTTCCTCTGTGTGTGTGTGTGTTCGGATCGTTCCGGATTGGCGGCGCACACCAGGACAGAAAAAAAAGGGTCCTTTTGAGGCTGGGACTTTGGTGAGCTTGATCGAACTTGGCATCGGCCAGCTAGGGCTGAAGGGAGGGGCGGGATGAGGAGATCGGCGGAGGCTAGATTCCACGACCTGTTTGAGGAGGACCACCTGCTTTCGCGATGAGTTCGCAACGCCTCATGCTCCCAAAGAGAACAGAGCGAGGTAAGGATCTCGGTAAGAGCGAGGTGAACCAGAGCATATGAGCGACGGTATTTCATCACGGTCTTGGTTTCCAATGAGGCGTGGGCCTTTGTTTCGCGATGCTTCGAAACGTCTGCACAAGGCGCCAGGGAATACCGACGACCAGGGCGCCTTGCCTCGCACTCTGTGGATGTAGTGGCCTTTCGAAGGGGCGTTGCCAACGCGCGACTTCAGCCCTTGTTTCGAGGCAGACTCGTTGGCTTTCTTGACTGACCAGAGAAGTCTGGGAGCCGGCCACTCTCTTTGGCGGCGTTCGGGAGGCCTTTTCTTGACTAGGACCTCATCGTGGCGGTGGCGGAGGGGACAGGGCAGAGGAAGAGGCTGGACGTGACAGGTGCCAGCTGTGCGGTCGGCGGTCCTGGTGTTAGGTCCTATACTGCCTGTGTTCACGAGATCTGAACGCCCTTAGCTGGACTCCAAGGACTATCGGGAGGGTTCCACGGAGGTGGAAAGTCGCGGTCTAAACGTAGGGCCAAGTGTCTCATAACGGCGGAGACAGCGGGATGCTGGCCGAGCTCAGCTGGACTGATCTGACTTTGATCGTCAGGGTCAGGGACTGGTACCCATGGTCTCAGCATGAAAAAAGGAGCCTCAAAACGAGACGGAACCCCGTCTCTACGTGGCTGTTCGAGATTCTCCTGACAGAAGGTCCAAAGTCCAAGTCCGTTCGAAACGCTTTCAGGACTGTGTTACAGGACACCAGGACTCCCCATGTCTTGGGCACGTCGAAGGGCTAGACTCCAACTGGGACTGGACTGAGTGAAGAACCCCAGGAGGCGTCCGACGCTATCGAATCAAACGAAAAGACCGCAGCCATGGAGAACAAGGTTCAACTGACTTGTCCAACTTGATTCAGCCGCATCTGTGGCAGACTGTGGGGGACTTCCCAATGCGGCGTATTCCCGATTCAACACGCCTCGCTGCGTATTCGGTGCCAGTAGGCTTCTTGTGAGGACTCCCATACTAACACTAACACACCAAGCCCTCGAGTTTCGGAGGCCACCTTTGGTTTATTTTCGGTGACGCGGCTCGATGGAAGCCACAGGAGGGAGTGCTGTGGGCGGGTTGCTAGGTTTGGACGCATCTGTTGACCATGGCGTTCACGGGATGCACTCCGATGGTTTGGTATTAATACGCCGTGGCTGCCGGTTCAACGTCGTGAGGGTCGCGAAGCTGGGTGTCAAATTTGCATCAAGGTTGAAAACCGCAACATTCGTTAGCTCTGGTTTCACTTGCGCGGCTTCACTTTCATTTGCCGTTCCCTGTCGTTGTTGATTTTCCAGCGTGAGAGAACCTTCATCATGAGGTTGAGCAAGCAGCCGAAGGCGCCGCAGTACCAGGTCATCGATGCCTCGAGCAAGTCAACACCTTCCCCTGCCTAGTGAAATCGCATGATGCTAACACCAATCGTCTTGCAGGGGCAGCGGATACCAAAAAGACGCCGTTCAGGGCGCATCTATACTCCCTCGTCGCGCTGCTGGTCGTGACGCTCGGGATGATCGCCATGGGGGTGATGCTCAACCGCAATCTCCCCGCGGGCTCCGAGTCGCAGTACGTGCTCTCCGGCTCGGGCAAGGCCGTCGTGTCGGCCGCGAACAAGCGGGAACTGAGCCAGAGAGACAAGGCGATCCGGAATGCAGCGGACCTGGTGTTGGACGTGGAGAGGAGACAAATCACCCCCATCCAACCAAATGGTACGACGCCAACGAATATAATTCCAGGCGGCGGGTCCCCCACGGTAATACTGCTGCCGCCGACGCCGACGTCGGGGCTCGATATAATGGCGCCGCCGGAAGTAGTTTTGGACACGGCGACGGATCCAGGGACGACGACTGATCCAGGGACGAACATGGATACAGGGCCGACTACGACAACGGCTTCATCGGTTGCTCCGACAATTACTAGTAGCTCGAGCATCGGTATTCCGACCTCGATGAGTTCTAGTTCGATTCCTATCTATACTTCCAGCTCGAGTTCCAGTTACGCCTTAAGCTCGAGCTCTGTCTATATCTCAAGCTCGAGTTCTGTCTATATCTCAAGCTCGAGCTCTGCTTATACTCCTAGCTCGAGCTCTAGTTATACGTTGAGCTCGATTTCTACTTACACTTTAAGCTCAAGTTCTGTCTATACTTCTAGCTCGAGTTCAACTTCAACTCTCAGCTCAAGTTCTGTTTATCCTTCTAGCTCAAGTTCCAGCTATACGTCCAGCTTGAGTTCAAGCTCTATATCCAGCTCAAGAATCCCGACGGCTTCTTCCGCTTCGTTCTCTACGTCCACCCTCTTTCCGGACAACACCGCCATTACTTCCACAACTAGTTCAATATCTACAGCTACCCTCCTGGAGGACACGACAACGCCTCTTCCACTCACATCGACAACAATACCCGGCAGCACCGTCTCCGACGGCACTACGTCCGAAGTCGCCTCGGCTACTACAACCCCGCCTGTATCAGGAGATACGAGCGAGCTTACAACCTCCACGTCCGTCACCTCGGATGGTTCCACGACCGCCACGCAGACAGACGATACGACGTTTTCCACTGCTACCCCGAGCTCGATCAGGTCCAGTACCAGCGCAAATACGGACCTTAGGTCAAGCTCCAGCCGGACAACGGTGGCTATTTCCCAGTCAACTCTCAGCAACAGCGTCACCAGGCCACGGTCTACTCCTACCAACAGCTTAAGCTTAGTCCCCTCCAACAGTCTAAGCACACCTCCTGTCAACGCCTTGAACCCAACCGAGAGCTTCTCATCCGGAGCCTCGCGCGACACAAGCCAAATCGGCACCACGCCGAATGCCTCGGTTTCAACGCCGCCTTCGGGGCCCTCGGGAATACTCCTGATGCGACACCCGTGCCAAGTGAGGACACGATTATAGATTCGACGGGTACCCAATCGGCCAGGCCGGAGGTACAAACGAGCATTCCCTCGCCGTCTTCAGCACCCGTAGCGACTCCAACTGCATCTCCGTTACCGAACCTTTTATCTTCCCAAGATATTCTGTCGCCAAGCGCCATATCTTCCCAAGAGGGGTTGTTGCAGAGTGTTTCTGACCCCAGTAACCCCTCTATCCTGGATCCAACACCAGTGTCTGGGCCTTCGACCATCTCTCAGCCGGAAGCCCAGATTACTGTGTCTCTACCTGCAGACTCTTCCGGCATCTCTCAGCCGCCCGGTACCATCCCGACTCCCAACGGCTCTGTCTCTCCATCACCAGGGTCACTTCCGTCAGTGCTGCCCTCCGGAAGCCAGAGTGCAATTCCAAGCCAGAACATGCCAGCGGCGTCAGGGCCCTCTGCCATTCCTGGATCTACTGGCATGCCTTCCTTATCTCCGGATTCCAGCGCCAGCCAGAGAGCGGTCTCACCGGTCTCACCACCGGCTACAGGCACGTTGTCTGCCACGCAAGTGCTGCCAACAACGGATGTCCCGATCAACTTGGCCGAGGTTCCCTCATCTAGAGGCCTGTCAGTCTCTGAGTCCGGGCATCTGCGGCATCTGCAGCATCTCCCACTAAGGTTGCTTCGAACTCTCTCCTGAGCATTGTCTCAGCACCGCCAACTGTGTTAGATGCCGTCGCGTCTGTCAGTCAAGGGTTTTCTGCTTCTCCAAACTCAGCTGCTATATCTAACTCAGTTGCTATGCCTAACTCAGCTGCTATACCTAACTCAGCTGCTGTACCTAACTCGGCTGCTATATCTAACTCAGCTGCTATATCTAACTCCGCTGCTCCCTCTAATTCAGCTGCCGCGTCAAATTCGGCTCCCCTCTCAGCCCTACCGACGCAGGCAGATAATCCAAGCAGTATCCAAGCCTCGCTTTCGCCAGCCGCATCCCAGTCAAACTCGCCTCCGAGCGCCAACACACCTGAACCAAGCGGTATTCCTCGGTCCGGTGCTGCCTCCCCCTCTAATCCCCCAGCAACAGCAACTCCCGCGTCCAATACCGAAGCAGCGTCAGAAACGGGGACACAGAGCGCATCTTCTCCTGCAACCGAAACTGAACCCACGGCAACAGAATCCACAGCTGTACTCACACATGTTGTCGAGAGTGCATCGGCAACACAACCAGGGGCCAAAGTAGAACAGTCGCCGGTGCCAAACATACCCAATGAAGAGACCGTGGTGGAGAAGGTGCCTGTTGCGAAGGCAGTCGTCGCCAACTTCGTCCCCGTTATAGCCGTCAGGTTGTTCACCACGGCCGTGTCAGTTTCCTACGCCCAAATCGCCGTGTTCGAGCCCCTGCGCCAACTCATGACCGAAACTGGTGCTTCGGGTGCAGCGCTCGCCGGATCGTCCATTACACTTGTGCCCTTCGCCGCAAGCTTTCTATACGCAGATATCGCCAGTGCCTTCTCTGCCGAAGCGTTCACCGCTGATGCCTCCTGGTGCTCCGAGCAGCCTTCGCAAGACGCCGACTTACCATGCCGTCCTCGCATCAGCGTGAACAGGTGGGCAGTGAATGTGGTGATTTCTGGCTTGGCGGCCGTCGCGGTGTCCTTGATCTTTATCATCGGGCTCTGGTACAAGACGCCTTCGCGCATCACCGTCGACACAACATCCATCTCGGGCGTGGCCAGAGTCGTCGGTCACCCCGAGGTCGAGCGCGCGTTCACCACCATCCCCGTAGACATGACCAACGCCCAGCTGGCTGCCTACCTCAAAGACAAACGCTTCGCCCTCGGCACGTTCCAAGCCGAGAGCGGCGAGAAATATGGTCTCGTGCCTGTTGAAGAAGCAGAGGACCGTCCGCGGTCCTTTTTCCAACGCACCGAAATCTGGGCCGTCCAGAAGAAGGCGAGCTTCAAGACGTCCTCCTGGACGCAGACCCGTTTCAAAGTCGATGTGCTCTTCGGTGTCTTCCACCTCGCGCTGCTCGGCCTCGGTATCGCCGCCCTAGTCAATGTTGACAACCCCCGCCGCATCTTCAGCTACGATTCGCGTCCCGCAACCATCGCCGTCCGCGTCAGCATGTGCTTCATCGGTATCCTTGTCTCGCGGTACTGGGGCATGGTATTTGCCGACGCGCAGAATTTTGCGCCGTACGCGCGCATGCACGCCAAGCCGTCCAAGGCGGAAGGGACAATCATAAAGCGCGGGTACAACTTACCTCTCTTGGCTATCGTGCCTCTAGCGAGGATGGGGTATTTCATCCCCATGGTTGTGGCGATTACCGCGCTCTTGGCTGAGTTCTTCGTCATTACCGTGAGTGGGCTGCCGTGGCGGCCTGGACAGCTGCGCGGGGAGTACATCTTTTGTGGTGTCGGGTGCGTGATGATTGCGCTGCTCATGCTGACCGCCCAGGGGCTCATGTTCTACTGGCGCAGCACGTTGCCCACCCTGCCTCGCCGGCCGGACTCTGTTGCTTCCGTCATGACCTACGTCGCTGGCACGACGATGAGCCGTGACTTCAACGCCGTGTCTGCGTTGGATGAGAAAACGGCCGACAAGACCATCGCCGAGATGGGTAAGAGGTATGCGTACGGAATGAAGGTAGAGGAAGACGGGAGACAGAGATGGGTGGTTGATGAGGTGGGGATGGGATATGAGGGAAACCGCACAAGGACGATGGAACACACTGCGTGAGAGTGATACACTTCTTCTGTAACTAAAATAAAGAGGTGTGAAGAAAACCTCCAGGGAAGAGAGGAATCCGACACATGCATCTAAGACAAACAAACTGATATTAATGAACCGAGTATGCCCTTCTATGGCATTGATGCTATAGTGATTGTTTAGTTCTTGGGACGCCAAGAACGATGCAGGTTTGAATAAGAGATATTCACTTCCGCGGGCATTTTCGTTCCTCTGTCGCGTTGCTGCTTGTTGTTGACAGGGGTGTTTCTACTACTCGACAGCGAAGAACTTTTCGGACCAGGTCGTGGCGACTTCTCTCTAGACGAAGGCAAAGGGGCTGGTGGTTCTACGGGTACTTTTTTATCCTCAGAAACCGGGCTTATACTGGACGGCGCTTGTCCAGCTTGCTGAGACACAGGAGGCTGCTTATGGTTTTCCGGTTTGTTCCCTTCGGGTGTAGCTCTTGGCTGCGGCCTCGGAAAATAGTGTGTTTCCATGGGCCACATTCGCATTTCTACCGAATCTCCGGGTCGTATCCAATGTTCCCAGACTTGTGGAAGCAGTATACCCTCACGTACGACGAGGTCATAACGCCCCTCCTGAACAAGTGGTTCTAAAACAGCTACGTGACTGAAAGCTTGTTTGATAAGCTCCTCGACACCCTATGATCGATTTAATGAGTCCAAGCTAAAACACCCAGAAGTATCACAAACAGGAAACCGGAAACTCACCTCCCAGGTCTTAACTTTTTCCATTGGGAACATGAATTTTCTGCCAACAGCGTCCTTAAAGTTAACGAATTCCATTTCTCGTTGCTTCGCAGCTTGTCCATCTTGAAGATTTTGACTTTGAGTTTCTTGCTGTATGGATTCCGTGGCAGATGCCTTGTTGAGATCCTGTGCAGTAACGCCTTTGATTTCGTCTTCTGTTAGAATTGTCCATTCACTAAGAAGCTCCTCGATAACCTTTTCCCCATGAAGTAGATTCTGAGATACCAAAGGTGGGAGGCTGCCTGGCCTCCATGTCACAAGAGCAGAAACTGCAGCATCATCCTCTGATTTGTCTAGCTCTTCATGTGCGCCAGCATCGGCGTCTAGATCCACATCTGCAAGAGTTCCGGCGTAAGAAGCGAACACAAGCTCGTATAGCCATTTGGCTGTGTCGTCTGAGGCGCCTTTCCATAGTGTTAGGTGGCTGGTTGAAGCCTCTCCGTCGGTTGTAGGAAAGGTTTCCGTGTCAGGCCCTTCCTCTGAGCCGCTACCAGAACCGTTGTTCGGCGTTTGGTTATTCTCATATGTAAGCTCCCGGATGGAATGCAAGGCTGCTTGGACCGTGTTTTCGGTCTGTTGGCGTCTTAATAATTGGTCTGCATCTTTTAAACTATTCGCACGAGGTTTATTAACACTTTGTCTTATTCTCAAATCCGAGCACGAATAGCTGGTTGGTTGGTTGGTTGGGGGGGGGGGGGGGGGGGGGGGGGCACACAGTGCGTTTTGAGCCTACCTGGAAGCTGTTCGAATCTGTATTGCAAGCGCAATGGTTTGGAGGACCATATTGATCGCGTTTTTATGAGCCTCAATTTCATAAAGCAACTGCATGCTCATTGATCGTCGGAAAGCCCATTTTAGTCGCCCAACGCCGCTGCCAATGTCTATCAGCTGTTCGATCTCTTTGTGTATTTTGTTGATTCTTCTCGACGCTGATCGGATTTGCCTGAGGAGATTCCGCCTGTAGAGTCCCCTACCGTCTCGCAGAACATGCCGAAGCTCGCTCAGAATGAGAGACAGGTCATGAATGCCAAGAGCGATATTGGCAATCTCCTTTGGCGCACCCCGCGTCGAGGAGACGAGCTCGTAGATGGCCTTTGAAAGCGATGCGCCTGCCTGGGCTATGCCAGCTATGCCGGCAATGACTGAGAGGGGGTCCATTCTTTCTTAACGTGAAGTAAAGGTTTTTGTGGTAATGAGGGGTCGTACTCGAAGGTGGGAAGGCTGGGGCATATTAGTTCATATTTGTCGCCGCTGTTGATGCGAACCAATTCGTCATTGGATAAACGAGGCGTCTAGGTAAGGCGTCCGTAAGAGTACCTGTAGGCTTCTGAGAAAGCTTTGAGGAACGCCTGTCAATGGTACAACCAGGCCCTACTGTTCGAAAGATACACCTTGGCCAATGGAGTCATTGACTGACATTGTCATCTGTGGCGCAGTCCAATCACTTCAACAACCACTGCTTCTGCATCAAATCCGGCATAGACTGTCGGTAGTCAATACTAAATATGATCACCTTAACTTCTCCGCCCTGTTACAGTAAAGAATCCATATAACGTTCAAACAATGAGCGCATTCCTGAAAATTAACGTTGATCTCTTGCGCAGCGTCTAGTCAAACTCGGATAGTGCTACATATTTTTCCTTGTCAGTCAGAACAAGACAACTTTGCCACCGTCAAAACGCGCATTGTTGGTGCTGGCAAGAGTAGGAGCAACAGGGATCCCAATAAGATTCTTACTACCATTCTTTAGTTCCTATATCATATCTAAAAGCTTTAATACTGTATAAGTCCCCCTGAATGACGCGAAGCCAATACTTAGAAAGCCCTAAATGTGTAGGATAGATGGATGGTGTGGATGTATGCCCATAGCTCGCCTCCACAAAGAAAATAGCTGTCAGAAGCAAAAGAAATGCGCCGAGGGGGAATCGAACCCCCGGCTCCCCGACGCTGCTTGATGGCAACGGAGAATTTTACCACTAAACCATCGGCGCTGACAATGCGATTGCTTGTTGCGTTGCTGGAACGCTGGTTGGTGACGAGCGGCGGTGAGAGGCTCATGTTGGATCGTGTGTTTGTGCGTGGGGTCGGTGTGGAGGGGGTCGGCTGGCGGACTCTGACCAGCGGGGCATGGTTAAGGAGAAGACCCATGGATGGGTCCAAGAGAGGGACTGTTGACAGAGTGGCTTGCGTTAGAAGACGCCCTTTAGACGTCAAAAGAATACTGGGACTCGTCGTCGTTGTATTTTTGTCTTCTCCGGATGTGTTTTACCCAAAGACTAACGAAAAGAAGTAAAAAGATCCACTCGAGATAGTAGACGAGATCAAGGAAGACCGAATATTTCCATGTAGAGAGACTCGACTCTTCAGAGACTTTGGCCTTGACATGCAACAGCGACAATCAGCCGTCGTTGATCTCAGCATTCTTTGAGCTTTTGCTAAGCGTGAAGCGCAAGTCATGTGTCACTTTGAAACGATCAGCAACAGACGCACTTGAGCAATTTGGCTGAAGGCATCAGTTAACTGTCTGAATATATGTAAAGCAATGCTATCTCTGAGTGAGAAAAACTTAGATATGTATCTAGGTTTGAAAGATGCTCCAAGCGAGCGTATCCCTTTAGGTTGAAAGCAAAAGAACCTAAAGAGAAAAAGATGTCTCGAAATCCATTTCGAGGCTCTTCTCCACCCTGCCTCTCCCAAATTTCGAAAACGCAGTACGGCAACCGTTGAATGCAAAACCAGAACGGAAAGCAAAGAAACCAGAAATGGCGACCATATATCGCCACCAATTCACCTTACCTTCTCAACCCCCCCTCTACCAATCGTACTACTCGGTTGTTTCGATTTTCACCTCCGAACTAACATGCTCCATCTTCACCATCTTTTTGGGCTCAACTTCCTCGAACTCCTCCAATGGCTCCGTAGCCGCCGGGAGACGGATAGAGACATTGTGCCACTCGGCACGCCATACGCTGATGGCGTTGGAAAGCTGATTCTTGGTTTCGCTGCTGATTCTCGCCAAAGTTTTCTGGTTCGCCTCCTCTGGATGGAGAGGCTTGACCAAGCGGCTCATCTCAGCCTTGATGGAGGTACCGCAGCCCTTCTTGTCTGTCCAGAGACTGGCGATGTCGGAAGAAACCTTTTTGATGTCGTCTGCAAGCTCCTTTTCGAGGTTGTCGCGCACTTCCTCGAACATTTCAAAACCGATGGCGTCGGCATGCCTACGGACCGCATTCGTTTGCTTCGCCATGATTCCCTTGCCTGCGATCGTGTAAGCGACAAGTCCTCATTCAGTAATTATTGTTTTTGGCTCTTCGTTACGTACCAGAGTGCTTCATGGCAGCTTCGTAACCTGGCCTCATGCAGTTTGCCATTGCTCTCTGCAGGGCATCTCTCTTCGCCCTGGAGGTCACCTGGAACATGGTGACCCGCTCTCGAACATCCGCGATGTATTTCTCGAAGAGGTGATCCAACTTGAAGGCGCTTGCTTTCAACAAGTCTTGGAAAGGCTGCGGTAATCCCTCGTCTACCCAGACCTTCTTGGTCCAAACGGCAAAGGCCTTCAGCCCAGTTCCCCGAATCTTGCCTTTAATGGTGGGAATTCGACGCGTAAACTCGTAAGCCCAGTTCTTAAAGTGAGCTTGCCAGAAAGCATGAGAACTGCCTCGAGTCAGAAAACATACATAGTGGGGAAGGTGCCTTATGGAACATTACACATCATCCATCCAGTGAATTGTAGACTTCGCCTGTCCGTTTCTGGCTGGACGGTTGAAAGGGCCGCCATTTCTTCTGACGCAGGCCCTGTAGGTAGACCAATGAGTCTTCTCATGCTTGGACACCGCCGCAGCGTTCGCTCGTGAATTCTTGCTCTCCCACCCATCAACCGCTCGGCCCAAGAGTTGAACAGCTTTGGCCAGCTCTGGCTCTCCCTTGGCCGCTTTCCTGGCTAGACTCGTTTTTTTCAGAGTTGTATCTCGCAGAGGCTTCATGGCGGCGAGATTCTGCTGAATGACAACGCGAACCTTGCTATTGATGAGCTGTCATGGCGGTCAGCAAAACAAGTTCCTCGCAGTAGTGTTCGACTTACATCTTTGAGATTGTTGCTTAGACGAGTCACGACATCCCTGACCTTCTTCTTCTCATCATTGGTGAGCTTCAGGGAGAGCAAGTGATCACCTTGGCTCCAACCATCGGCTGCGTCGAAGAGTACTTGCATATGGTGGATGTCGCCATCAACCCATTCCTCTCTGTATTCAAGAGAAACCTGGTAAAGCCAGGTTCTCAGGTGCGGGATGCCGGTCGACTCACGGTCTTGGAACCCCTCGAAGTTGCTCCTTTTGGTGGACCGTTTGAATGACTGAAATGCCTTGCTGCTGACAGGAAACACCATGGGCAAGGTGTCGGCAGTCGCTCGGGATTTTCTGTTCTTGTTCCGCGTTGCAAGGAGATTGTCGGCAACCTTCTGTTTCAACTCGATATTGCGCTCCTTAATGCAAAGATACTTGAGAAGCGACTTGAGTGCCTCTGTGTCCATCCTAGAGTAATCATCGCCCTCTTCAGGTTCACCAGATCCGGTTCTCGGTCTCACCCTGCGCGTCAGTGCTTCATCAGCTCGTTGCCGTCTCTCACCTGTTTGGTAAAGATCAGCGTTGCCACCAAAATCATCGTCCTCGCCCGATTCATCATCTTCACGTTCCTCGCGGTCTTTGAGCTCTCCACAAATTTTGCGAATATCGTCTGTGGGAAACTCATGCTCTGCAGAGCTGCAATCAATGTCATCGATCTTGGTGATCGCTACACAGAGTGAATCAGGCTTCAGCATGTCTTCCATGTCCAGGACCATGGTCTCACGCTCTGACAAGATGAGGTCTGCAGCTGCCCTGTTGTCGGCAGCTCTTGTCGCTGGGGTCACAACGATTCTCTTCTCAAGGCGATAGAGGTAGTTGCGCGCAATCTGAGCGCGCGACTCCAGAGCATCCATGACACCAGGAAGGTCAACTAGCTTGATTCCGTGACGGAGAACTTCGGATTGGAGAAAAATCTCCACCTGCTCAACTAGCGGCCAGTACTTCGCTCCTGGAAGCTCGCTCTTGGAGCTGGCCACATAGGGCTTGAGAAGATCTAGAAAACTCTGTCTCGACGCAGCCTTGACGGGTCTGAAGGTTTTTTCTGTTCTGTCGCCCCTTCCCCTTCTAAAGACGTCGGCAAAAGCTGGTGAGCTTTGAATGATCTGCGCCGGGGATGACTTTCGAATCGAATCCTGTGTAAGTCTAGACCAGCTGGCGACATTCCTGATCTGCCTGGTGGCTTGAGCGCATCGATCATTGTACTCAGGGTCCGGGTCTTCTCCCTGCGCTCTACTGGTCTCTTCGAGATCTGCCAGCTCAAATTTGAGCGCATCGAGTTCAGCCTCCACAGTCTCGTAACTTTTGAAAGTGATCTTCGCTCTGAAGGTTTTCCCGTCGGTGATGTCGTAGTTCCACCCGAAGATGCAAACGGCGGCTGTGCAGGCCTCGGAGTTGCTGGTGGGCACGATCGGGCACCCCAGAAGTGCATTGATCAGGGAGCTCTTTCCCAAGCCCGTCTCTCCAATGACGCCTACAAGGATCTCTCGCGAACTGTGTGCGTTGTTCAGCACATCTGCCGACAATGTTAGCAATGCCGGGTAGTCGATGTGTTTGCAGTTCTTACCCAAGTTGGCAGTCCAATCCGTCAAGCCTTCCTGAGATCTTCCCACCTCATCATTCTGGAGGGCTGCCTTGATAGCGGTTAGCTGAGACAGACCCAGGGTCCTCACTTGCTCTTTGGCCTCGACCCTGTCACCGATGCCGGTAAACACAGATATTGGTGCAGTAGCCATGTTGAGAAAGTAGTAGAAAAGGATTGATGAATGCAGAAGAGGTGGATAGATTGGAATGTATGTTGAAGAATAGGTATCGGAGAGCTTGAGTGTAGGATGAGTGATGCAAGGAAATTCGAAGTGTAGAAGACCTAGGAGAATGTGAACGCGCCGTAGGAAGTTGAGGGCAAAGTCTCTATCTCAAGAGCTGACACGCTTCAATAAGATTGAGGAAGCAGCCAAGTTGAGGAAGGTGGCTCTTGGAAAGAGTGAGTTGCACTTTGCGCACTTGATGAGGAGGATAACCCAAGTAAGCCAAATTGGAAGGAAGGAGAGGAACGTATGGTGGATGGGGAAGGCTAGGACAGCGAGGGTCTTGCTGATTCCTTTGTGTATCAGATAGATCCAGAGATGACTCAGGAAGCCGGTTTGGATGTTGTTGGGGTTAGCCAGCAAGCTGCTTCAGCGACAGAGAGAATTGAGTGAATGTTAAAAGATGGCAAGGCAGATGATGAATGTGTTTTATGTTTCCTTGATTGGGTTTGGAGTGAAGAGCTGTTATGATGGGGTGTCTTTCTGTTGGAAGTAGGTAGGTGAGTTGATGTGTGGTTGAGTAAGAAGTAAAGTTGAGGTTCGTCAGGTGTGTGAAGGGGTAGATATACCGCTGCCTGCCTGAATGGAGGAAAGCACTCGAAGGAAGGTGAATGTCTTCAAACCGCCAGCAGGGAAGGTTCAGACATATCGTCCCTGCTGTATATGGTTTCTGGCTTTTGCTATTATCAAGTGCTATGTCATCCCTAGCATGTCACCTCCATGTCGAGAGACCAAGGGCTTTCATCAAGAGTGAATAAAATACTCGTTGACCTTGATGGGAAAAAATACGCCTGATCATGGAGACAACATGAGGGTTGAGGCTTGCGATCCTACTGACCATTCGCCGCGCCGCCGCGCGCGGCGAGAGTTACGATTATCAGGTTGTCAAATCAAGCCGCCATAGCCTTCATCGTCAGGGCCGTAAAAGACTGATCGAGAGCCACACGTTCACACCAAAAACTCGCCGATGAAGACGTACAAACGCAATAATGGTTGAGAAAATTTCCTGTGAGGCCGAGGCGCCAACGCAATGTGCCTTATTCTGGGTATCTAAATTGAGGGCAAACCCTCCGACACAACGACATCCTCTTCATTTTCGGTCCATCATCTCTTCGAGGATAACCCTCCTCTTGACCCGCAAGCCCTCCTGTTCGAAAGGGGTGCATGCGACACTCGTACCTTTGCCTGTAAGAAACGACTGCTCAAAGCCCTTTACGACCTGGCACAGCCGAGGCAGACGAAGAAACCGCCGCTGCCCAGTCTTTCTTGAGGCCGGCTTGCGATTGCCACGCTCCCTTAGAGTCTCTGCGGCCTGAGCTTTGGAGAGCAGATGACTTCGAGTCAATCACATTGTTGGGGTTCCGCGGGGACTTGTGGCCCTTTTGTTCTGAGCGACCTGGAATAGCCCGGTCTTTCGCCTGACTTGAATTCCGCGAATGATTTCTGCGCGTCGGTAAAGACGCATTGGCCGACTGCAGCGGAGAAGTCGCTGTCGCAAGCTGATGCATTAAGTCGTCCGCAGACTCTGGTTCGGACAAGTGCTTGTCCTCAGGCGCGTCGTGTTCGGCGATGTACGCCTGCAGCTTCCAGAGGTAGAGCTGGAGAGGTATAGATCGCTGCTTGCGCAAGACAAACAGCGAACTGTCGCGAAATATGGGAGTCTCCCGTAGCTTCGCTAGGTATCCTTCACCCAGCAGCCGTCTGAGGTCATAGACGGGCAACTTCCTCTCGTACTTGGCCTTTGGGACGTCATACGTGGCAAAGTCCTCCAGCACCGTCACGTCGCCGCCCGACTCACTATTGTTCTGCTTTTGGGGCCGTTCTCCGAGTGGTACCATAGCAGGCATCCGCGCTGAGGTATCGTCGCGACCCTCTCCCAGCTCCCGAGGCGCAAGAGGTACGACCGCCGGTCCTCCCCGCGCGGAGCTCGGCGAAGTACACGAGGTACTTCATGACGTTTCGGCGCATGTTTTCGAGGACGAAGTCATCCATGTCCTCGCGCCACACCTGCCGTTCGCCAAACTGCTGCGCGACGGAACCCTGCCGTTTGGATAATAGGCTCTTCCACTTTTCACCGTGGGGAGTATTCTTCCGGGTCCCGCTCAGAGATTTGAGAAGAGGTTTGCTTGCCAGCACATAGCTGGCCGGAGACCGTCTCAAGAGCCTGTCTGTGGCCTTTTGCTGTGCAACGGGGGTTTCTGCCGAGCCCGGCTGTTCTAGAGGGTCACCACCATCTACGTTTGGCTCGTCCTTGCTCTCCCAGTCCTTTGCAGCGTACAACACATCCAAGTCGCTGGGTGTCCACCAGTATCTGTTTGTTTCTGAGTTCTCTATCTGCTTGAACTCCTGCAGGAAGTATTTCGGGAGGTGTGTTTGGGACACTGGGCAGAATCGGATCGGGGTCGAGAGGGCGAGGGCTGTGAGGGCATGTTAATAACTGCTGCAGAAGGCTTTGCAGTGGTCGGACTGCGGGAACACTAACCATATGGATTCGCCTCAAGTTTCCTGCGAAACCGTCCTGCGGGTAACACGTCCTTGGGCCGCCTGGGCTTCGGAGTCCTATACCTCGTCCGAGCCTCCATCCACCGGGGGTCCATTACCGGCGAGATGGGCAGGTCGCCCACCGATGTTCCGACTGTCTTGTTGATGGAATCGACCTTGAGCTTTTTGTCGTATCCCTCAAGGCCCTTCTCGGTCTTGCGAGCGAACTCTTGCCTTCTGAAAAACGGCGATGGTCTTTCCGGAACCCCCTCCGACTTTTGGCGGCATTGACAGAACTGCGTCGGTGCGCTACCCAGAGGCTGCCGAAGGAGCCGAACTGCCGTACATCGTTTCATCCCGGGTCGCCCTGTTGAGGGCGGAGGCGGGGCGGGAGTCAGTCGGCGACGGGGAAGGGTATGAAAGGTCTCGGCGTTCGGAGGGTCTCGAATGACGTTGGGGATTCTGGGGAGTCAATTCTGGGGGCCAGGAGCTGGGCGGGAAGGGAGAAAAAGAGCTTTACGCGCTTCGGGGCAATTTTTAGGCGAAGACGCGTAGGAAGCTCGGAGCTCGGGGGGTCAGTGCAGGGGGCAGCTCCAGCGGGAGTGAGTTCTCTGCATGGCGTCGTCACCTCCACATTTGCGCCTGCTGCCGTCGATTGCCGCTTTCGCATCTTTCCCACCTCGGAACCATCATCGCACCTCGCAATACACCACGAATTGCATTGCGCCTCAGCAGCCATGAACTGTCAAAGGACACTCTTCCGAGCCCTGCGGGCCGTCCCTCGGCGACATGTCAGAACCTTCACAAACTTTCCCAGCTTCCCCGTTGGAGGAGGCCCCGGCGGCAACAGCCCGCCTGTTGCAAACATTCCTCTACCTTACATCACCGAGGTCTCGGTTCGTCGTCCATGACTCTCCAGCATCTCTCTCAGGCCGCGAAAGCTAATTGATTAGTCCAATGGTTGGAGGACATGTTAGTAGCGAACGTGCCCACACGATTGAGCCCCCCCGCTGACAGTGCAGGTAGACGACATCTTCTCCAAGCTGCTGCAGGTAGCCATTCCACGATGACCCAGTTGCTGCGCACACGGCTGACGGAGCTAGGAACGAATTGTCTGCCTCAACGGCGCGATCGACGATACCGTTTCTGCCTCGATAGTCGCCCAGCTTCTATGGCTCGAGTCCGATAGCCCCGACAAAGCGATCACGATGTACATCAACTCCCCTGGCGGTTCTGTTTCATCGGGTAGGAAGACACTATTCTCAGGAGAGTTTGAGTAAGGCTGACGTGGCCAGGACTCGCAATCTACGATACAATGACATATATCAAATCGCCAGTGTCGACAGTGTGCCTCGGCGCCGCCTCCTCGATGGCGGCGCTGCTCCTGACAGGAGGCGAGGCGGGCAAGAGATATGCACTGCCGCACAGCTCCGTCATGATCCACCAGCCTCTTGGCGGGACGCAGGGCCAGGCGTCCGACATCCTCATCTACGCGAACCAGATCCAGCGTATCCGTAAACAGATCAACGAGATCATGAAGCGGCACATCAACAAGTCGTTCGGCCACGACAAGTACAGCCTCGAGCAGATTCACGACATGATGGAGCGCGACAAGTACCTGACAGCGGAGGAGGCCAAGGAGATTGGCGTCATTGACGAGATCTTGACGCGGAGAGAGGAGAAGGACCAGAAGGAGAAGGACTCGACGGATGAGAAGAAGACCAAGCCATAAAAGTGTCATGACACTCGAGTGAGCGAGGAACGTCTCAGTGGTCCACCCATGCCATGGGCGGAGAGCTCAGACGGCCGATGGAGCAGAGCTGCGATTGCAGGAGCGGATTATGGAGGCAGCATGCGCGTTGCCGGGTAGCCGCACTCCACAGACGGCGGATTCGGTCTGAAAAAAAAAACGGGGCTCGTCCGGGACCGGAAGTGATCTGGGCTCAGCGGAAATAAGCATGTAGAGATGAACTGTATGAGTACATACACTAGAGGCTTAGCAAAGTCTCGAGATGAGCAATAATCTCGAGGAGGATCAGAATCTTGAAGAGAGTGATGAAATCTAGCATCGGTCCCCCAGTGTGCAAGTTATTCCAGGATGGCCTGAGTTCGCTCACCTTGGCTCACCTCGTCACCTTATTGACCTTGCACCGGCGCCGGTGGCTCACCTTGACACACAGCGCACTAAACCTGGGGGAGCCACCAAGCCAGCCAATCAGCAAAAACCTATTTCAATGCGGGGAGCACTCGGCGGGGAGCTCCAGAATTTTTGCTAGCCGACATCGCCCAAATCTCCCCCAGTCCCGTCTGGCGCTGCCAGTGGCCCCAAAAACCCATCGTCGATAGTTTCGTGGCCGTGTCCCTGTGACTGTCCCTGTGATCTCAGGTCTTCCCTTTTCACCGCACCTTTCCTCCGTGACTCACCCCGGGAACATTATTTAACAAAGAGCTGGACAAGTTGCAACTGCTCCTGTATTCAATTGACCAACCCACTCCGCTCACAACCTCCGCATTCTAACCGACCATCCCGTTCTTGGGGCTTCCCGGTGAACCCTTGACGCAATGCTCTCCCGGTCCATCTCCCGCCAGTCACAAGCTCTCCGAGCTGCGACGAGGCGTCCTGCCTTTGCCGGCCATGCGTACGACCTCCCTCCATCCCAATTGACCTCTGCAGACACATCACAAGGGACGCAATGGCTAACCCGCGCGCAGCCGCCTCCTCTCCTCCACCGTGCCCCGACGCGCCAACGACCAGTTGAACAAGGTCTCGGCCAACATCACGCAGCCCAAGTCCCAGGGTGCCTCCCAGGCTATGCTCTACGCCACCGGCCTCACCGAGGAGGACATGAACAAGGCCCAGGTCGGCATCTCGTCCGTTTGGTACGAGGGCAACCCCTGCAACATGCACCTGCTCGACCTGTCCAACATCGTCCGCAAGTCGGTCAAGGACGCCGGCCTGATCCCTTACCAGTTCAACACCATCGGCGTCTCGGACGGTATCAGCATGGGCACAAAGGGCATGCGCTACTCGCTGCAGTCGCGTGAGATTATTGCCGACTCCATCGAGACCGTCATGAACGGCCAGTGGTACGACGCAAACGTCTCCCTGCCCGGCTGCGACAAGAACATGCCCGGTGTCGCCATCGCCATGGGCCGCGTCAACCGCCCCAGCATCATGGTCTACGGTGGCACCATCCAGCCCGGCTGCAGCAAGAGCGGCGAGTCCATCGACATCGTCTCCGCCTTCCAGGCCTACGGCCAGTACATCACCGGCGAGATCACCGAGGAGGAGCGCTTCGACATCATCCGCAACGCCTGCCCCGGCAGCGGTGCCTGCGGAGGCATGTACACGGCCAACACCATGGCCACCGCCATCGAGACGCTCGGCCTGACCATGCCCGGCAGCAGCAGCAGCCCCGCCGAGGACGCGAGCAAGAAGGCCGAGTGCGAGGGCATTGGTGCCGCCATCAAGAACATCCTCAAGGAGGACATCCGCCCGCGCGACATCATGACGCGCCAGGCCTTTGAGAACGCCATGATCGTCGTCAACATCCTGGGAGGCAGCACCAACGCCGTGCTCCATCTCCTGGCCATTGCCGACTCTGTCGGCATCAAGCTCACCGTTGACGACTTCCAGGCCGTCTCCGACCGCACCCCCTTCCTGGCTGACCTGAAGCCCTCCGGAAAGTACGTCATGGCCGACATGCACCGCATCGGCGGCACCCCCGGCCTGCTCAAGTTCCTCCTCAAGGAGGGCCTGATTGACGGCTCCGGTATCACCGTCACCGGCAAGACGATGAAGGAGAACGTCGAGAACATGCCCGCTTTCCCCGCCGATCAGGAGATCATCCGCCCCTTCAGCAACCCCATCAAGCCCTCGGGCCACATCCAGATCCTGCGCGGCCAGCTCGCGCCCGGCGGCTCTGTCGGCAAGATCACGGGCAAGGAGGGCCTGCGCTTCGAGGGCAAGGCGCGCGTGTTCGACGAGGAGGACGCCTTCATCGCGGCGCTCGAGCGCGACGAGATCAAGAAGGGCGAGAAGACGGTCGTCATCATCCGCTACGAGGGCCCCAAGGGCGGCCCCGGCATGCCCGAGATGCTGAAGCCCAGCTCCGCCATCATGGGCGCTGGTCTCGGCAAGGACGTTGCGCTGCTGACGGACGGCCGCTTCTCCGGCGGTAGCCACGGCTTCCTGATCGGCCACATCGTGCCCGAGGCCATGGAGGGCGGCCCCATTGGTCTGGTGCAGGACGGCGACGTCATCACCATTGACGCGGAGAAGAGAGTCATCGACACCAACGTCTCGGACGAGGAGATGGCGAGACGGAAAGCCGAGTGGAAGGCGCCGCCCCTCAAGTACAGCAAGGGTACCCTGAAGAAGTACTCGGCCCTCGTCAGCGACGCCAGCTCGGGATGCGTGACGGACGGCAAGATCTAAGGTCTTGTTTTTTCTTGGATACTCCTCCAAAGGGGGAAAGATACGAGGCAGGGGGGGGGGCGATGTTTTCTCTAGAGTTCAACACTGTTATACCATCTTCTTGTACGGCTTCGGAAAAAAAGGTAGTCCAAAAATCGGAGTTTTGTTTGCGTTAAATGGGACTCCCGTTATTGTATAGACAGTTCAGCCCGTGCTTGTAGAAATGATTCTGCTTTAAACATAAAATTCGAACCGTGGTATATGAGGCTCCAAACACACGTAAAGCGTACATACACTGAATTACACAGCGGCTTCCGTTAAAAAGTAGAGGCCGCTCATGCTGCTTTTCGGTTGCCAGGCGACGATTTCGAAACATGGCGCATTAAGGCCCCCAGCTCCAAGCTATGCAAACATCCGCCAGACGCAAAAAGCACAATTGCCACCAAACGTTGTCCACATTGTCCAGCTCCTTGTACTGCTACTCTTGCGTTGCGTCCACGGCTACTTTCGGCCGTTCCAGGCCTCAATAAAGGCTTCCTTGTCCCGCAGCGTCAGACCGACGCGCTTGTTACGACACAGCCTGGCCAGCGCCTCGCCGACCTTGTCCAGCACCCTTTGTTCCTCTATCGACAGCGACGGGTCGCCTCCGCCTCGGCGCTGCGCTACGCCGCTATCCGCAACGGACGACGAGACGCCGT